>NC_056727.1:873020572-873253072 GCF_019279795.1 Protopterus annectens
ACCTTCATTGAGTCAAAAGGTTGGAAAAAAACATTAAAATGCACATCGCAACATTTATAACTTCATGCCATCTGAGTGCCTAGTGACCACTAGAGCACCAACTTAATTTAGTTATGTTGTAGTTTTGTCAGTTAGCATGTGTTAAAATGATTCTGGGAAATCATAAATGAAGAACAAGTCTGAATTTCTTCCATTACTTATGATTTTTGCACAGGCCATCACTAAAATAAAAGATTGTTTAAAAAAAAAACTGTAAAAAAAAATAAAACTTACAGCATCTGGAACCCCCGTCTTAATGCAGTTATTTCCACTGTAGTTATTGCAATGTAGTCTTGGTCAGTTAGTGTGCATGAAAAGAATTCAGGAAAAATACAAAGTTGGTGAGCAGGACTGAATTTATTCCCTTAATCATGATTTTTGTTCAAATTTAAAATGCACCTCAGAGCATCTCGAACTCCGGTTGTTTCATACATAGATAACTAGAACAGTCTTGCCAAGCTGAAATGTGTTATATGAATACAGAAAAAATTGAAGAGTCACTCAAACTATGGAAAAAGGAAGAAAATGTAACTTGGATGGTGTAGGTAGACCAGGATGGGGGAACCTGTGGTGTATGTGGGGGTCATGAAGCCCTTTTGCATAGGGCACCAGCTGACCAAAGACTGGCCCTGATTAGTAATAACACCTTTAGTAGTCATTTCTTAAAGGACCTGATCAATAGTATGCTTAAATAACTATTTGAGGTCTAGTTCTATGTATAAATATGTCTGTAAGTCGTTTAGTTATTTATATGCTTCACTTTTTCAATCTTTAACAGTCCAAACAGTTACAACAGCCCCAGTTATCAGCCTGTGTGATCATTAAATCTTTATCTTTGCTTATAAAAGATAAATTGTCTCTTTTTTGAAATTATAAGATTGTTATTATAATTTTTAAATACATCCTGTTGATTTTGGTAAATCTCATTAGTAAGAGGCTGCTCAAAGACCTTCATAATGGGATGATGTAGGGGCTGAAAACTAGAACTATAAAATTTGAATGTATGTATTGTCAAATCATTTTAATGTTCATTACCTTTTGTATAGCACCAATAACTTCAAATTCAATATTCTAGAAAAAGACAACATCCTGAACCAACTCATCTAATGAAAAAGATCATGAAGGCACAAAACCCAAACCTTTATTTAATAGAGACAAAGAAGTTTCATCAGAAGCATATTCAGCCAAATTAATCATCACATTTTTACTATATATATATATATATATATATATATATATATATATATATATATATATATATATTACTATATAAACTTGATTTATCAGTTGTATAAACTTATTGGCAACCATGGCTTCAAGCTTTCTTATATTGAGTGAGGAGTAAGGAGGAGTGAATGGGACCTTGTCCCCCCGCAAAAAAATGTTTAACTTTGTTGCTTTTTTATTTTTCAATCAGCTGGTGATCAACCAGTTGCGTTCAATCATTTGCCACTCTATATTTTTCTTTTTTCGTATGTGGACATGCAGCTCTATATATATATATATATATATATATATATATATATATATATATATATATATATATATATATATATATATATATATGAAACACAAGTCCCAGCGGAGCACCAAACTGACTTGAAAACTGCAGTAACAATATACTCTCTGAACAAGAGTTGAGTGTGACTTGTGGCGCCAAAATTCAATCAACAGTCAACCATCCAAATCGAAACGCATATATCATACGTGAAACACTGCTCAGTCTCGAGCAAATAATGCAACGGTAAAAATAAAAGCAAAAGACTTTTATTGTAAGCGCTTTCGCGGTGTTACCCACCGCTTCCTCAGACAAACACTAAATGGTCATTAAACATTTATATATAGTATAAAAAGACAAATGAACCTATCATTTGATGCTAAAATCTCACCTCATTAAAAATGCTGTGTGAGCAGGTAAATCCATGTCCCTGTATGGAACCGGAAATTACATCACATCCTATACATTGAATGCGGAATGCGTAACCTGCGTAACTAGCGAAAATAAAACAATACATAAAATCACTGTCTGTTCATACATAAAATACATAAAATCACTCTCTTGTTCAGAGAGTATATTGTTACTGCAGTTTTCAAGTCAGTTTGGTGCTCCGCTGGGACTTGTGTTTCATTTTCATCTTTTTTGGGATTAATCGCTTGGGTGTTTTTGTCATATATATATATATATATATAGATACTTATTTGTGGGTCCCTGTCAGTACATTCAGTACATCAGATTCAAAGATGGCTGAACATTAGGAGATCAAGCCTGAAACTTGAAAACCCAGAAGACTGAATGAACAGAACACACACAATACCTGCAAGTCCTCCCCCCATGTAGGAGACTATGCCTCCCACACCCCTTGCTAATTATATATACCAACTCCAAGATCATAACACAGTGGGGAAGGGAATAAAACCTTGAACCCTACTGTACTGAGATCCTGTGCAGTGGATGGCATTGTTACCTCACAGCAAGTGGATCTGTGGTTTGAGTTCCAGCTGGGGTGCCTTCTGTGTGGAGTCTGCATGCCCCCCTGTGTTCTTTTGGGTTTCATGTGGGTGGTCTGGGTGCCTCCCGCATTCAAAAGACATGCAGAACATGGAATAGACACTCTAAATTTGCCATAGGTGTATGTCTGCATTCAGGTGTTTTTTGTGGAAGACCTACTGCTGCAGGGCTAGCCACCTGGTGGTATGACCCTTGGCTCTAGATGACTGCCATTATTGAAGTGACACCCCGATGGCCTTGTACAAAACATAGAAACAGGGGTTTTGGATGGATGGATGTTCACTTCCATTTAATCTTCCAGGTTTTTGAGTTTCCAGACTTGATTTTTTAATGTTCGCTCATCTGAGCATTCAGTGTATTAATAAGGCCCATCTATCTATCTATATATCTATATCTATAGCTGTATTATTTATATATCTATGTATTTAGATAGATATATAAATACAGATATAATCATCTCTCTCTCTCTCTCGATATATATATATGTATATATGTGTGTATACATATATATATATATATATATATATATATATATATATATATATATATATATGGATCTACTTTATTTTGGCGAATTCTGTTTCACCAAAACGGGAGATTCGAGAGTGAATTTACGTGAAAGTGCATTTTATCAAAAGTGCACTTTCGTGTAAATCTGTAAATCAGTAGTTAAAAAAAAACATTAGGTAAAGAAAGAAAAACATGTGGTTTGCATGTTAACTTAGTTGTACATCAACGTTTAGTGTTGATGCACAACTAAGCAGACTGTTGTTGAGATCGTAGTACAGTGGGGATGAGGGAACATTCCCTTCTCCCCACTGTAGTGCGATCTCAGAGTGAGAATATTAAAGTAGGGGGGGGGGGCACATCCCCCCACATGGGGGGTGCAGAGGGGCTTGTCCCCCTGCATAACAGTGTTTTAAGTGTTTAGTTTTTTTTGTTTTTTGTCATGGATTTACACAAAAGTGTGTTTTCGTTGAAACGCACTTTCGTGTAAATGCATTATCGGATTTATGTTTCAGCGAAACGCGAATTTGTTAGAATGCAATAGATATATATATATATATATATATATATATTTTATTTAGATGGCTATGGATAAGTTAAGTCAGTGTATGATTAATAATATGAAACCATTGCAATCATCATTGGACAGAAACTTGTACATTATGTGTAAATATTCTTAAGTATCTAGCCTAACTATTCATCAACAGAAATCATGATATTTATTGCTTATGGGTCACTCAGTCATGTCTACCTGGCAAACTTTTAATTTTAACTGAGAAATAAATGTTTATGTAATTTAGTATGTGGCTGTCTATGGATACAGACAGAGCTAAAGCATAAACTAGTCACAAATCTCATTTCAAGCCAAACACAAATTGTTGCTGAAGACACGTCTTTTAAAGGAACTTTAAGTAGTAAATGTTTTTACTTCCAGAATTCATTCAGACTATAGCCCTTGATTCACTTTGGTTCAAAATGTGTTTTTGTGCTATAAAACATGTTGAACTAGTTAGGATATTCTCATCATCAAAAAAATAATTGCAATATTACAAAACACATAAGCAGTTAAGCTCTTTAAGAAATATATGTGCATTTAAAGGCAGAATTTCTCAAATCAGTTCAGCACAGGCTTGACCTAGCATATGTAGCATCGGTAAAGAGCATACATGAGCACTCAGCCTCTTGAATGTAAAGAGAAACATATATATTAACTGAAATACATTCAAAAGATGTTGTAGTTCAGGCACCTAAAGTTTACACAACAGCCAGCAATTAATTCTAGGTGCATTAATAATACCCCACATTTGTATCAGAATAATTAATTTTAACTTTTATGAGATACTGATCCTTCTTTCTGAACTAATAAAGAATGCTATTCATGTTTTTGCTCAAACTCCATAAAGTCTTAGTTAGAAACAGTCATCAGAAGGTCTTAGGCACTAGTCACAGTGTGTTAAAAGCTATGGGCCTTGTACTTTTATTCTGATTACGTAGAGAAACCATTTAGACCCTCAGGATTATCTTCAAATATGCCTAATCATACAAATTCTTCTAACTGAAATGTAGTTAATCACAGAGCAAGTCAAAAGTTATATTCAAGAAATTATAGCAGTGGCTATTAGAACTCAAGCAAGATAATTTAATTAATTTGCTTACTTGCAAAATTCAGAAAGACTGCTTTTGTAAAATATAACAATTATATATACTGAAGTAATTATAACAGAGTCAGCAGCCTCTGAAAGAACACTTGAATTAAAGGATTCCCATGCTTCACCATCTCCATTGTGAAGAATTTATTTTTTTATGTGCCACTGTACCCAATCTGCTTAGACCGTCTTCTGTTCCCTCAGTTTGTGCATCTACATACCATAAGTCATTAGTAGTGCCTTGGAGAGAAGGATCCTATGGGGAGATGGACATCATTGCATCTTTCAACTCTTGCTCCAAATAGCATCTCGAATATTTTTCAAAATATGAATCCCTTTAGTTGAGATTCTCTGTTAAGAGTGTTGTGATATGGGCACACATCTATGTATCTTATCTATCTAGCTATCTATGAAGTCACATTCCATGCCTTCAGGCAGACAATGTCATAATAACATAGTATTACAAAAGTAAAGTAAATAATTATTAATACAGAACACCATAATAATAATAATAATAATAATAATAATGAAGGGTGGGAGGTTGGCATAATGGTTAAGATGTTTACATTACAGACACAAGGTGCAGGGTTTGATTCTCACATGGGGTAACTGGCTAGGCTTAAAATGGCCCACAAGGGCAGTTAGCCTAGAACTAACCTATGATCCTATATAGCACCATTAAATATATTTGTAGGAACTGTGGAAATAAGATACTATGAATTTAAGTACATTTCAAAGAAACAACAGGTAAATTGAGTATGCATACATCCTACAGGATGTAGAGAGAATGTTAGAGAGTGCAGTTTCAGATAAAAAAGTAGAATAAAAAAACAGGAGAAGTAGAAAAATAGTTAGACGCAGATGCCCTTCAAACTGGTTATACAATGGACTGTACATGGGGTAAGAACAAACCTGAATCTGTAAGTCCGCACTGGGTAAACAAAATTTACTAGCTTATATGTTATGGTAGAAAATAGAGGTGAAGGTCACTTGTTAATTGGTCAGCTTGCAGGGGGGGTAATGAGAAGAACACGGTCTGTGTAGTGATCATTTAGCCTAACAAATCAGCAGTTTTTTAACAGTTTCTGGAGTAGATTTGCAATATGTGGGTTACTTAAAATAAGATCTGAGAGTATGTATTCCATTTTTGCCATAAGAATGCATCGGTCTATAGAGCTAGTGCAATTCATGTATGAGCTAGATAACAACTCTGTAAGCAAAAATGAGTTACGAGAGAGAACTGTGTTGGTTATACATTCCACAGGGCTATGAAAGGAGAAGGAAGGATGCAATATAAGACCCCAGTACTGGAAAGATTAATGAGAGCAATAGAATGGTCATCATAGTTCTAAGAGTAGAAATGTCATTAGAGAGGTTGTTATTAAAGAATGAATAAAAAAAGAATAGCATTCAGGACTGATGTTTGATCATAGTCCATAACTGTAATTTACTTTTAGAATGTTGCTTTGATACGCATGACTTCAGGTAATGACTTTGCACTGAATTATTTTTTGCTAAAACCATTAAGTACTTCGGGTAAGCACCAATACCAACATGTGTACCTAAGCAGCAAATGTTGTTTCTATGCATTGTATTACGAGCTGCAGAAAATTGTATCTCTTAACAACAGAAGCTCAGCCAGACTTCTGTTGTGCTGAATGACATGTCTACATGAAAAAAGTAATAATGAAATAAGCAAGTTGAAAATCAGGCAAAAAAAAAAAACGTTGCCAGCAATGTTACGCAATGTATTCATTCACACTTCACAGTCTTTGTGACAGTCCAAGTCAAGACACAGTCAATGTTTAAAGATTACACTTTAATTACCATCAGCAGACAAACTGATGTTGGGCCTCACTAGTACATCTGATACATTCATACAGAAGAAACACTGATATCTTTCATAGCATTCTGTGACAAAAGTGGTCCTATGAAACAATGAAAACAAGGAAGCAAATCTTCATAAAAATATCTATTTCTTATGCATGATGACATCATCATGATACTATGGTTTTCCGTGTAGAGATAGAAACAATTTTTGACTTCAAAGATAATTTTTAGCATAATATAAGGTATAATTACATCAACACAAGGGATAATTTGTGTGTCCTGTACAACTGTACTCACCTAATGATTCATTTTAATCCAATACATGATAAACCACATAACTTTGATTTGCCTCTATCTCTCACAAATAGAAAAATTTACTAAAATATCTAGAACATTACTGTTCTACATGTGATCTATGCATCGATCCAATGATTTTATGTCTGACATAGTAATTTAATTTGTTTTTGATAGGTCTTTACTATACTTTTATGTTCCCTGATTTTCTAATGTATATTTTTTCCTTTCCGTATAGAGCCTGAAAATGGTCCATGCAAATCAATGTTCTACCCTAGGTCATCATCATCATCATCTTCTTTTGGCTGTTCCTGTTAGTGGTTGCCACAGAGGATCATCTGTTTCCATTTCTTCCTGTCCTCTGAATCTTGCTCTGTTACACCAACCACCTGCATGTCCTCTCTCACCACATCCATAAACCTTATCTTAGGCCTTCCTCTTTTCCTGTTACCTGGTAGCTTCATCCTTAGCATCTTTTTCCCAATATAATCAGCATCCCTCCTCAGCACATGTCCAAATGAATGTAATCTTGCCTCTCTGGCTTTGTCTCCAAACCTTCCAACCTGGGCTGACCCTCTAATATACTTATTCCTAATCCTGTCCACCCTCGCCACACCCAGTGCAAATCTTAACATCTTTAACTCTGTCACATCCAGCTTTAACTCCTGCCTTTTTGTCAATGCCTCTGTCTCCAATCCATATAACATAGTTGGTCTCACTACCCTCTTGTAGACCTTCCCTTTCACTCTTACTGATACTAGTCTGTCACAAATCACTCCTGACACATTTCTCCACCCACTCCATCCTGCCTGTATTCTCTTCTTCACCTCTCTTCCACACTCACCACTACTCTGAACTATTGATCCCAAGTATTTAAACTCATCCACTTTCCCCACCTCTACTCCTTGCATCCTCACCATTCCTCTATCCTCCCTCTCATTTATGCACATATATTCTGTCTTAGCCCTGCTGACCTTCATTCCTCTTCTCTCTAGAGCATATCTCCATCTCTCCAGTTCCCTCCACCTGTTCCCTACTCTCACTACAGATCACAATGTCATCTGCAAACATCATAGTCCACGGGGCTCCTGTTTGATCTCGTCTGTCAACCTGTCCATCACCATTGCAAATAAGAAAGTGCTCAAAGCTGATCCTTGTTGTAATCCCATCTCCACCTTAAATGCATCTATCACTCCCACCACAGACCTCACCACTGTCACACTACCATCGTGCATATCCTGTACCACTCTTACATACTTCTCTGACACTCCCAACTTCCTCATACAATACCACAACTCCTCTCTAGGCACCCTGTCATATGCTTTCTCTAAGTCTACAAAAACACAATGCAACTCCTTCTGACCTTGTCTATACTCCTCCATCAACACTCTCAGAGCAAACATTGCATCTGTAGTGATCTTTCCTGGCATGGAACCATACTGCTGATCACTAATCATCACGTCCCTTCTTAACCTAGCTTCCACTACTCTTTCCCATAAATTCATGCTGTGACTGATCAATTTAATCCCTCTGTAGTTACTACAGCTCTGCACATCACCCTTATTGTTAAAAATCGGTACCAAAACACTTTTTCTCCATTCCTCAGGCATCCTCTCAGTTTCCAAAATTTAATTAAACAATCTGGTTAAAAACTCCACTGCCATTTCACCTAAACACCTCCATGCTTCCACAGGTATGTCATCTGGACAAACAGCCTTTCCATTCTTCATCCTCTTCATAGCTATCCTTACTTCCTCCTTGCTAATCCATTGCACTTCATGATTTACTATCCCCACATCATTCAACCTTCTCTCCCTCTCATTCTCTTCATTCATCAGCCCCTCAAAGTACACTTTCCATCTGCTCAACATACTCTCCTCACTTGTGAGTACATTTCCCTCATTATCATTTATCACCCTTACCTGCTGCACATCTTTCCTAGCTCAGTCCCTCTGTCTAGCCAATCGGTAAAGGTCCTTTTCTCCCTCCTTAGTGTCCAACCTTTCATAGAACAATGTTCTACCCTAGATAACAAATAGAAATAAAATAAAATACACTAGAATAAATCAAATAAATCTGAACAGAATATTACAAGGAATAATGATAATACAGTATAAAAAAATGTTATATGATCAGCATTAATTAAATTCTAAAATAAAAAAGCCCTTCTTTAGTACAAAGTAAATTTTAAGCTACATTTTGCTTTAAACAACAGTACATAGATACTAACAACTCTATCCAACAACAACAGGCCCTAAACCTAGCAAGGCTAATAATTAGTAAACCACTCACAAACATTTGAATCATAATCTCACCAGTGGCATTGGTAAACTCATTCTAATCACACACACACATACAGAAGCCAAAGCTCCCTTGTTAGCTATTCTGGGCTTTTTTAGCACTGAAAAGAGCAGGTGAGACTGTGGGTGCACAAGTCACATGCAGAAAAGTCTGCATTTGTGACATAATTTGAAGCTGCCTTCAGATGGGTGCAATTGAACACTTGAAATGAACTGCAATAAAACAGCAGATTAACACTCCTCACTACCATCCCAAAATTAACACAGTTCCCTAAAAGTCACCCAGAAGAATCAATCCCCAGTGGTCAACACATAAAGATTCTTGGGCATCTGAACTGATCAACACCTGGCTTTGAATTACCACACATAAACACAGAACCCAACTACAAAAAATATATCCTTTCTCTGTTAAAACATTCCTAGAAGCTTACCCAACTACTCAACAACAAAGCAAGAAAAGCCACAAGATTAACCTCAGCCAAAAACATTTAATCCTTTCAGATCACAGTAAGCCAAGTCTGTAAAGTTATATCTATCTGGCTGTTGGACTCTGCAAGAGCCACATTATATTTTTATCTCTCTCATTTATAAATAGCTATATCTTAACCAATATATACTCATTGCAAAAAAACTTCATAACAGATTTGTCAGAAATTTAGATCAAACAGCCAGAACATCTGCTAAATAGTCAGACTTCCTATCACATTGGTTGAAAACAGAAAGACTTCATAAAGATCACCTCAGCTCCCTGGAATAATTTTCTTTCCATGATCTGAAACTACCCAAACTATATCAAATTTTCACTTTAGTTGACCAGTCACCTACGAGAATTTTACAAATGCTTCAAAAAAGCTAGTTATCAGGTATCAAATACAGCTTAGTGCCTCTCAAAACAGACTTTAAAGTTTAGACAAAAATGTATACTGTAAAACTGCATCACTTGCAAAGCAAATTTTTCTCATGATCTAGTATCTGCACTATAATATTAACTCTTGGATACCAAGCAGTACCCACATCAGATAATTTAATATTATCTGTGTTATGTATCACTATATATTTACGACGTAAAATAATATATTCTCTGTAAAGTCAGTGCCTGGCAGCCCATGGTGTAGCTTAAAAAGTCCTTCAGGTAACAAACATAAATAAGCAAGATAATCTATAATGCAATCACCTCATGCATTTAGCTGCCCTGCTAGGAGCACTAACATTGGGTCTAAAGTAAGTACAGCTGTTCCTGCAGGCTTGTGATGTTTCAGATAAAAGTAATCTTACAGGAAATGTGTATTTCAGTGTTCACAAAATTTAAAAAAAACAACCATCTTGCTCAAAATAGAAGACAATATTTGAAATGTTTTCACTTCTTTTTCAACCCAACTATTTCTCCTATTTAGCAAACAGATGTACCATGGTCATCCCACACACATAAAGCTCTAAATATAAAATGTATTAAAGATTAAGTATAAGACAAGAATACTAAAACTTGAGAATGAGCATTAATATGTCCATTTGAACAGATCTTTGCCTAGCTTGAATTACAGGCCTCACAATTAAAAAAAAATTACAGTCAGTAAGTAATCAAGTATGTTGTAAGTTAGTTTATGGTACAATAACTGAACCTGGTTATATAACTGGCAAGAGGTAGCATAATAAATAACTAATAATAGTCAATTAAGTAACTTTCTATTCTGAGGAAATATTACAATAATTAAAAAAAAGTTGTTTTACTGGTTTGGCTAACTTTTTTGAGCTTATTAAGCTTGTTGCTTAATAATTTATTTGTGATTCTGTTCTTTAGATACAAAAGAAGCTGTGACGATGTGAGGTATTGTCAACTATGCCAGGAGAAGTAAGGCAGTAGATGTGTAACTTACGCTAGCACAGCTAGCTGGAGGTTTGTAAAGAATTATCTGTCATTTGTATATCAAACTGATTTGTACAGATACTTGTGTTGAAAAATGTATTTGTAAAGCTGCTTGTGTTAAAAATGTGCCAACAGTGTGTCATGCTGGACAGAAAAAGAAACATACATGTATGTCAGACTGTACTATTGAAAATGATAAATGTATATATTGCAAAAGAGGATACTGGAAGAGAAGATGTTAATCTCAACCCCAGCTAACTTTTAGAAAAATCTCCTGAAATTAAATTACTTAATTTAGCCCATAAAGATTGTATCTTTTTTCAAATAAGATTTTTATTGTTTTTTTCAAGGTTTATACAAAAAAATGAAACAACAGAAGCATAACAAAAAAAAAAAACAAAAAAAAACCAATGCGTGCATACAGATAGAACATTTCTATGCAAATAAGTAGTACCATTGTGAATAGGTAAATGCACTAGAACCGGGCTAAAACAGTAAAAGCTGGAATAGAAAAACTAAAGATAATAACTACTAACATGTACAACCTACTAACTATGATAAACCCTCTACCTCAAGGATAGATGGTAATATAGAGACCCCCTTATATTATCTAGTGCATTACAAGATAGGATATGGATGTCATTAATTAATAGGAAAATGGAGGAAGGTTGGGGGAAATATGTATGTCTTACTTATATGTAAAGTGAAAGAGAAAAGAAGGAGGTGTGTTACAAGACTAACACTATATACACTATTTACAATATTTTCATCATGGATGCCATCATCAGTGGAAATAGGAATGTCTCAGAAATGTGTTTAAAAGTATAGTGTAGTCACTAGTCATCTCTTAAGGGACTAAAAATATGAACATAAAGGTCTTCATAAACTGTAGATATAATAGTGTATCTTCTATGATAATTACTTAGCTTGAATTAAGTCAAAGAGGCTGCACCAATAGCTCTGGAATAGTCTTTTCTTTTTACTGCTAGAGCATATTTTGTGTACAGATATATATTTAGTCGCCATTATTTTGAAGTTCTCCCATGAGATTGCCAAGGATTTACCCAGTTCTTAGCTATAAAGAATTTGATAAGAGCACACATAGTAATTAGGATGTGTTATGGACACCTGTTAGCTTTTTAGGAGTTACATTCAGGATTGTTGTTTGCCAGGATAATGTAGTGAAGACTTTCTTATTGAATGCAATCTATTAAGTAAAATGTTTGAGGAAAGGGGTTATCCGAAAAACTTTATAATAAAGCTAAGAACTGAGGTGGAATTGGGAAGGCAATCTAGGTTCCAGCCAATAAAGGGACAAAAACTAATTAATAACATTACAGAAAATGAGATTATTAATATTGATAATGAAAGAAGATACGAGCAGGCCCTTATTATGGAATACAATGTGTCAAATCTAAGGGTCAGTGACTTATTTAGAAATGAATGGACTAGATTTCTGGCTCTATCGGACATAGATGGCATGAATAATTGGATTCCTAAGATTATATATAGAAATGCCAGGTCTATAAAGAATATTTTAGAAACCCAAACTAGAAAGAATATAACAAGTGAAGGGATGGAAGGTCAAAAAAGGAAAGGTAGCTATAAGTGTGGCCATTGTAACCAGTGTATTTATATGTCAAATGTTGGTGAAATTACCATTCCCAGTAGGAATAATAAAATCATAAGAAGTAAATGTTTTTACAATTGTGAAACAAAGGGTGTAGTTTATATCAGCATTTGCAAAAATGTAATTCCTTCTATATAGGTAAAACTGAGCGTGTCCTGAGGAGGCGGATATATGAACATCTTTGATTTAGATTTCTAAAGCGAAAGATACTAACGCTTTATTTAGACATACAAAGGACTGTACAGAGGCATCTTTTGAATTTTTTGTCCTTGAACAAGTGGTAAAGGACGTAAGAGGGGGACTTTGGGAGGAAAGATTGGCTTACAGGGAATTATGGTGGCAAATATATCTCAATGCCACTAAAAAACCTGGTTTAAATGAAAGTGTATCCATGGTCCCTGTGTTAAAAATAAAAGCTGCAAATATTTAAAAAAACAAATAAAAGAATTAATTTTTGAAGCTTGTAATTTATAGAATGGCCAATAGATGGTACTATTTACTTACAATTGACACAGCACTTAAATGAAATTAATCTTCCAAACAAATGTTGTTTTTATATTAACTTATTAATTTTTTATCTTGCACTACAGATTTTATTGAATTGTTTTTATTTATTAAAAAGTATATAACAATAATTGTTTTAAATGTATTTATTTATTAAAAAGTTTAAGTAAAAAGTTGTTTTTAACTGGGCTAGTTAGGTTTTAATATTCATGAGGAATACCTATTGATTGGTTATTTAGAAATGCACTGTGATTAATTGGTTGTTTTTTAAAAGTTTTTTGTATTTAATGCTCTAATTAACTGGAATTGATTGTATCTGATGAAGTCATTGTGAGGAGCCATTTAAAACGCAATTTCTCAGCTAAGAGCGTTAATTATTGTGGATGGAATATTGTTTGTTTTTACATATCCAGTCATTAAACTGTGGAACCTTGCTGGTGTTTCGTGCCTTCGATTTGGTCTTTTTGGATCTCCCATGAGATTGCCAAGGATTTACCCAGTTCTTAGCTATAAAGAATTTGATAAGAGCACACATAGTAATTAGGATGTGTTATGGACACCTGTTAGCTTTTTAGGAGTTATATTCAGGATTGTTGTTTGCCAGGATAATGTAGTCTTCTCATAACCCATTTTTTCTAATCGGATTCTGAGGGAGCACCAAAGTTTATATATGTTTTTACAACTCCAAAAGATGTGGAGTATGTCTGCATACTGGAGGGAGCAAATGGGACAGGCTAGATTTTTGTTGTAACCAAATTTTAATAGGACAGCTGGAGTGTAGTATGAGTTATTAATCATAAGTTGGGTGTGAATTAGATTTTTAAAAGGGTTTAGATTAAGGGTGTTTCATATTGCTTCATACATGGACTATGTAGGAATTTTACCATGCTTGTCATCTCAATATTTTAAGTATAGAAGTGATTGTTGGTATTTGATATTGGTTAAGAGCTTGTATGCATGAGAAAGCATTTTGTTTCTCAGGGAAAGTGTTTTGATAATTGCTTGTGTTAGGGTTACCTCTTGATCTTTTGTTTTAGTGTTAGCAAATTTTTGTTTTATTAAGGAGTTTAGTTGTCTTAATATAGGGTCATTTCTATTTGGGGCCGGGTAGTGTTCTTTGACTGAAGCAAAATTTGTTAGATGGTAAAAATGCCATACCGTGGAATTTTTAATAATAGGAAAATGAGTTAGGTCTATCATTTTATTATTGATTTTAATGTTTGGGTTTAGGTGAATTGGTTGAAGAAAAGAGAAAGTATCCTGAAGATTAAGAGAGTGCAACAATGTTTGAAAAAGGTTAATTTTGTTTTTTAAAGCAGGTAAAATTTTTGACCTGTGTTCGTTATCCACCATTAAATATGGGATAGATTTAGTATTAAGTTTGATTGATTGTACATATTTATGCCAGATCTTAACCCAGGTTGGAGTCCATGTATCTATAGATGGTTCATAGCTTGCTATTTGAATTAAGTGGCTTGCATTGATTACATTGTAGTAAAGATTAAAATCTGTGAGGCTCAGTCTGCCTTTCTCTTTTGGGAGTATTAGTTTTTTTATAGGAAATTCTTGTTGATTTAGGGAACCAAAGGAATTTTGAGATGGTGGTTTCTATTTTATTAAAAAAGTTTTTGGATATATCTAAGTCTATGGAGTTTAGGTGAAATAGTATCCTAGGTAAAATGTTCATTTTGACAATAGCAGTTTTTGACAGTAGGGATAAGTTTATGTTTTTCCAATGGGATAAGTCATTGTTTATTTGATCCCAGACTTTAATCAAATTTACTTTCATCAAATCCTGGTGCGTGTGCATAAAGATTATTCCTAAGTACTTGTTTGTGTGTTTGACTGGTATATCAGACTGAAGGAAATAGGATTCTAGGTGATTGTGGGGGATTAAGGGAGAGATGGAGGATTTTAAGGAATTTAGTTTGTAATTAGCAGCAGTGGAGAAGAGACTTATTGATTCATGAATTTTGTGTAGATCACTATAAATGTTTAAATCATCTGCAAATGCTGAGGATTTGATCTCAATGTTAAAAACTCTAGGTATGTGATGATATGTTTTTTGGCTGATAAGAAAAGGAGAGGTTCAAGATAAATATTAAAAAGATATGGTGATAGGGGGCAGCCCTGTCTGGTTCCATTAGTGATTTTAATAGGGTGGGACAATGTTTTATTAATATAAAGGGAAGTAGTAGCATTATTGTGGAGCATTTTTATAACGTTAATGAAATAGTCGGGAAAGTTGAAATATTGCATAGTTGAGAATAGAAAATTTAATTCAACATTGTCAAAAGCTTTAGTGGCATCTAGCATGAGTCTGTATCTCGACTGGTTGTCCTTTTATAGAAATAGCATTGTTGAGTCTAAAGTAAGGGTGTTATCACAAAGTTCCCTTTGTTTCATAAAGCCTAATTGTTCAGGGGATATAACTGAAGCCAAGACTTTCTGCATTCTACATGCTAGGATAGACGCCAGAATTTTAATATCTATGGTAATGAGAGCAATGGGTCTGTAACTAAGAGGAGTATGTTTGTCAGAATTAGGTTTCAAGATGAGGATTATTTTAGAGTTGTTTTATTTTTGCATTTGTCAGTAATTCCCTTAAGAATGATGCATTTATATAGGCTAAGAAGAATTCTGATAATTTGGTCATTAAATGTTTGGTAAAATTCACCTGTAAACCCATCTGGGCTTGGTGCCTTGTTGGGTATGAGCTTTTTAATAGCTAACTTTATTTTGGTCAGTGAGATAGGACTAGCTAAAAGGTTTTGTTGTGTGGAACTTAGTTTAGGAAAGGATATCTTATTGAGAGGTTCTTTATAGACACCATTATGAGTTTGATTTTCGAGGTTATATATCTCGCGAAAAATGTCAGTGAAGGAGTTAATAATGTCAGAGTTACTATATAGGGTTTTCCCTTTATAATGTATTCCTGATATATAATTCGGGCCATCTTTTATGTTTATTAGTTTAGCCAGTGTTCTGGAGGGGATTTGTGCCCATTCTGAATCTATGTAGGAGTCTTAGTTCGGCTAAGGATTGGTTTTGTTAATAAAAGGTATATATTTTTTTTGGGGGGGGGTCTTGTGTAGTTTACTTTCTAGGTCTAGAGAATATTTATTCTGGAGTTTTAGATCAATCTTCGTGCATTCATTGATGAGGTCAGTGATATAACTTTGGTCTTTCTTTTTATAAAAGGACGCCTTTTGAATAAGTATTCCTCTGATCACAGCCTTGGCTGCAGCCCATTGAAAGTCAAAGGGGATAGAACACATGGAGGATTCAAGTTCAAACTGTTTAAGATATTGGTTAATTTTGTTTATAACATCATCTTTTTTAAGGATATTAGTTTGATTCTCGGCTTGGCTTAGGAGTGCCTTCTGTGTGGAGTCTGCATGTCCTCCCCGCAGTTGGGTAGCATTCGAAAGACATACGTGCGTAAATGGGCATTCCTTCGTTGAAGGTTGGGCGTCAAGCTGGCACCTCAGCGTTTCCTAAAAATCTACTGCCGATCATTAGCAGACCGGAATTCCACTGTGGCGACCCCTTACTGGGAAAAAGCTGAAAGACAAACAACAGTATTCAACGTCCAAGTGGAACTGCTACCACAGCCCTTATGGTGTTGTACTGGGTTAATATGCAGTGATACATTAGAGTGGTCAGAGATAGAGCTTGCTTCAAGGGCAAAATTATTAATTTTATTAGAAAATACATCTGAAATTAGGAAAAAGTAAATTCTAGACCAGACTTTATGAGATGCCAAGAAGTAAGTGCATTTGTTGGCTGCTCTATCATGATCAAATATTTGGAATGGGTCAATTATATTAAATTATCAGGTTATGGATGGATGCAGTTAGTTGGGGGGCTGTTTCCTGTTTTTATTTGAGCTATCGCTCAAGGGGTCGATAATTGCATTCCAGTCACCACCTATAATGAAGAAATAATTGGTATATTGTAGTAATAGATTGTGAACTTCATAGACAATAATATGTTGGTTTGAGCAGGGACTATATGTTTCAGAAGGTTCCCCTTCAAACCATCGAATGTTTAAAACATTGAAGTTCAGATCATCGAGACCAGAACATTGAGTTTTAAAACATCAAAAATTTGAAGGGGAAGGAAACAGTAAGTGTAGGCAGGAGAATGTTTGTGTTTTTGCAGGGCACCAAGGTGCCCTGCATACTGTGTGTGTCTATGTGCCATCTGTGTGATGGCACTACAGATAGGGTATGGAAAATCTCCCATTTAGCGCTTCTGCATATAGCGCTAAATGGGAGATTTCCCTTTACTCCACTGTAGTGTGGTCTCAGAGTTGGAATATTAAAGTGGGGGGGTGCAGCAATTTATTTTTCTGTTTTTTATTTTTGGTTTTTTTTTGGTTACATTTGTAACCTTCGATGCTTCAAAATTCGATGTTTTGGTCTCGATGATCAGAATTTCGATGTTTTGAAATTTTGATGGTTAGAAGTGGAACCATTTAGGAATAGTATAGGGCAGTTTAATTGGGGGTAGAAACAGGTAAATAACACCACCGGCCATTAGGGTCTGATTTAGTGGTTAAGATTTCCCCAGGGAAGGTTTTTTAATTATGATGGCAGTGCCTTTTGATGAAAGACTATTTCCAGGTGATATTATCTGACTTATCCAGTTTCTTTTCCTATCATTGTCCTATTGGTCATTTGTCAGGTATGTCTCCTGTAGATAGAAAATGTTAGATTTGCTCTGTTAAATTAGGTGCACAATCAATTTCTTTTTTAATTTCACGAAGACCACTTATATTCCAAGAGTTAACTTTAATCATTGTGTTTAAGGATTTAAGTGAAAAATAGTAGTGTTTGAGCGATTTAAAGAAAGTGAGTTGTTGAGACTTGTCACGGTATAAATTTTGGTATTAGTAGATGTCTTATTTAGTTAGTAAAGAAGTTAGTTTGAGTAACATGGCATCCACGAGCCCTACCACAATCCTACCACCTCGCCAGAAATCTCTCTGAAATGGTCTTATATAATATATATATATATATATATATATATATATATATATATATATATATATAAATGTAAATTGCATGTTCCAAAACTATTTTGCATGCATAAAATAACATTACAAAGTAGCAGGGAGAAAAATATGAATATCCTGATATTCCAAGTGTCACCAAAGATCAGAATACCCACTCTCTTGCCGCTCCTTGAGGGTTTAGTTTAACCCAAGAATGAGTAGTACAAAAGGTATCTTGTCTCTGAATAATATATGTTGGAGATTTTTCATTTACACCAACAAATATAAAGTAGTCAGGGATTTACTTTGACCTGGTTAGAAGTTTAGGGCAGTCATCTATAGTGTGGGCAATGTATACGTTAGTTATCTTGATTATTAGTAAAACCTGACCCAGGAGTGACTAGTAACTGTATTTGCCCTTCCTCTAAGGAACAGGAATAAGGAACAAGGAATAATTAATCTGCCTGCTTAGTCATTAGAGTATACTTCTAATTGCATATGAGCATATTGGGTAGGATTACTGCCTATGTAATACATATACAATATTCTTCTTAAATATAGTTAAATACGTAGTTTTCTTTTTTCCTGCAAATTAAATATTAGCAGTGGGTAAGGAGGGTAATGCTGGTTTGTCGTTATATTATGTTAAGCCAAAGGAAGAAAGCACCATCCAAGGAGAAAATACGGCATATTCATCATTTTGTAGCATGTCCCCTAAACACATAGGAAGAGCAGCATGCTTAATATTAAAACATTTAAGCAAAATATTACATTAGATTGACTCTAAAACAACTTATAATGAGAAAAATGCAACCACAAAAACAAGCCAGTGCAGTCAACAATTAAATCAAGCATGAGTGTAAGCATGTATGCGTGTAACAGTATTAATATCTCAGCACACAACAATATATAAACAATCCTTTGATTGCCCTAAGTATATACAAAAAGGTACTGTCCTCTGTTTGACATACTTTTAGAACATATTAATTACTTCTATAGTAAGGTAGTTACGTAACACTAGTGAATGCTGATAAAAGTACTTGTTTTTTTTTTTTTTTTATTATTATTATTATGCTCCCCTCTTTCCAGCTGTATGAACCTAGATCAATAAAATAGGAACAGAACAATGAATAGGTGGGGGGGGCACTATTACTATCTGTTTTAAACATTTATGTAGGTGCTTAGTACAAAAAAGAAACATGTAAAATGCTTTGTAAAACACATAATTTCTCAAATTTGGAGTCCTAGAGTAACTAATAGCTACAGAAAATAGCTATTTTTGGATAAGGATGCTTGATTCCAGTTGAATCTGTGATCAATACAATCCCAGTAATGCATTTCTTCATTTTCTGCGACCTCCTGACCTCATGACATCATCCAGCTATGTCCCTGGTGAATTTTGGGTAAAGGAACATTGCAATGGCTCTGAAAGCCCGCAAAAAGGCTCTCAGTGTAAAGGCAAGACCTCAGGAAAGCCTTTGGGGACCGTTAATACCAGGAACAAGCAGGCCCATGGCCTTTATAGCATCAGAAATGGGAGACACCATCCAGTACAACCGGGAAGCTCAGGAAATGTCCAGATATACTCCATGAAGGTAGATTTGCAATTAGAGCTGATTTCTTTAGTAAATTATATATTTCCATTTATATTTTGGTCCATATTTATTTATTTATTTGTTCTGGCTGGAAACTATTTTAAAAGGTTTATTTGGTTATATGTAGGACAAATCTTATTTTTAAACACATTGCTTAGAGTATTATTAAAGATACTCAGGCAGGAAGCTCAAGTACTTGGTTTGTTTGCTTTTCTTTTAGCTGATTTATTGCTTAGGAAGTTCATTGGAAGCTGTCAGAAAAGCATTTTTTGCTTCGCCAACTGTTTGCATTAAATATTTCTGGTCATTGTGGTAGAAGGAAAGAGTAGCAGGGTACCTCATTTGGAAAAGAGTTTTGTTTTTAATTAAATATGCACAGAAAGGAGCCCAAGCTTGCCTTTGAGCTTTAATGGGCTGTGGCAGGTCCTGAAACACTGTAATTTTATGTCCTCTCCATGAAATGGTGCCTTTCTTTTTTGCACCCATAAGAATTGCATTTGTACGGACAGCATTAAGTAATCTGGCATATATTTGTCTAGGAATAGCTTCCTTTTGTGTTCTGTGTAATGCTCTGTGTGCCCTTTCTATTATAATGTCTTTAGTGAATGTTTTGTTCTCAGTGATTGCCTCAAGGATCTCTATTAGTATGGCCAGTATCTGAGCTTGGTCAAACTTTTCTGGGATGCCTCGTATTATAGTATTATTCCTTCTACTATGTGCTTCTAAGTCTATTATTTTTTGCTGTAACTCAAATATAGTTTTGTCATTTGAACTTAATTTTGCTTGTAGATCTTGTATTTTCATCACATTGTCCTCAGTTTTATTTTCATTGAGGTTTAGTCTTGTGTTTATTTGATCCAGATTAGAACCAAATGAATTAAGCTTGTCTGAGAAACTTTTTATGTCACCTTGAAGAGGTTGCAGATTTGATGTCTTCCACTGTAATAGCAGGTTCCCCTTTAGTTTTGGAGGTACCTGTGTTACATTCCCGTAGTAGTTTATTAGTTTTCTGTCTTTTGGACATGATATCCTTCTCAGGGGAAACTATAGAAATAGTTTGGGCTTAGATGTTAAAGTTTCCATAGATTCTTGCTGAGTAAACATCTTCAGCAGAATTTCTTTTTTATATAGTTAACTGAGATCAGTGCTGTATGATTAGAACTCTTTCCTTTTACTCTCCCTATTTTAGGATTCAGTTTTTGGAGAAAGGCCTGTCACCATGCGGCTGCAACCATACAGTCAGAGCCTGTAGTGGTATGTAAAGGATAAATCCAGGTAAAAATGCTGTTCAGTTCCAAAATGTTGTTAATTACCTTTTCTTTGTTTCTCAGTTAATCAGTATTTTCAGTTTGATGTAAAGTTTGATGCCAGATGCAGGTTATATTAAGCCGATGAAATTTGCTGCTGTAGGAGCAGCAGAAAGTTTGTGTTCAGTGCTCGGTGGCCATATTGGAATCCCATAAATATTGTATCTTACAGTTCTGATTGCATACATAGAAAATATCTGTGAAAACAAGGACTAGGAATCCTGCTGTATTGTCCTTCACAGTGAACTAATTACTACCCTGGAAGGGTGCAAGTGTGGAAATGGTTTTATGGCTTCCAGATGCTAGAACACATCTTAGCAAAGCTTTACCTGTGTGTATGGTAGCACATTATAAGTCACAGTCAACACAGTAACTATTACATTTGTAATATTTTGTAAACAACTTACAATATCTCAGCAACCACTAAACTTACGCACATACTGTTAGCAACATTTTATTCATCTTGGTGAGAGCTTTCAAATGAGGTTAAGGAGTTCTGTCTGCATTACTTGTTTGTTGAGATATTTAAAAAATGCAAAAATTATAGTTATATACATTAATATTATAAAAACAACAGTTAATATCTCTTTGCCTGCACTAGACAGAGGTCAGATATTAATGCAGTTGAGATTGCCATGATGTAAGCTTTAAAATGAAATATTTTAAAACCTTGTACATAGCATAGTTTTGGAATTACTGATGTAAATATGAACAATAAATATTTGATGCCTAGAAGCATCAGTAGGAGTTAACTGCAGATGCACCTGGAGGCGTCATTTGGATGTATTGAGTTAATACTAGATGAGACTGAAGTCTCAGTGCAGTCTGTTTTGAAACCTGACATAGAAGGATTACTCACCCATTTCATCTTGCCTTGTTTTAGCAAGTAACCAGCGAATAGTAGTTCTTTAGATCAGTTAGAAAAAAATATAGTGAGATTAGTTAAGTACTGTTTTTCTGTCTCTGTGTGAATCTATTCATCTGTGTTATTTTAATATTTCCTGTGCTGAAACTCTGCTGTTTATTCTAAATAGATATTTAGTATTTTCATGTTCTTTTACTATTTATTATTAAATATATTTAAACATTTCATTGTGACTGGTCTTTTAGAGAATATGTTAACCTTTGAGAGTACGTATAACTATTTGGTGACACTGTGGCCACTCCTGGAAGCCTTACTGCATTGGTCAAACACTACCATTTGTATTTGTGTTAATTTCATTCAGTATAATTGGGTACCCTTGTAAGAGTCTTAGAGCAGCTGGCTTTGGAGTGTCCTGATGGCAGTATCTACCTTATAATCTGGGCAGAGGGGCACAACTAGTAAATCTTGGATTCTGACCCAGACAAAATTACCACCTCAGGGACTCTCCCAGATAGTATCAGTGACCATTCTCCAGCATTCATAATACATAAGCCCATCTTTAGACAAAACGCCCACCAATATAGATACAGCAGAGACCTGTCCCACTTCTCCACAAACACCTTCAATGACATTCTGTATAAAACCAATTGGAGCCAACTAAAATTTCTCCCACTTAATGAAGCTGTAGAATTCTTTAAATCTACATTTCTCAGAATCCTAGTCTTGCCCCACTCCGGTTAAAAAGATTAAGTCAAAACATGAAATTTGGCTTACAAAGTCCACAAAGCAAGTAATGTCCACTAGGGACAAACCTTGGAAAGTCTGGCAAAAAACAAAACTATGTCTAATCTCAATCTATATAAACAACTCCACAACCAGGCCAAATGCCTAGTTATCAAAAACAAAAAAGAATACTTCCAGGCCATCTGAAACCAACACAAACTAAACCCAATAAGTTTTGCGGTGCAATCAGCCCCCTACTTCATCCTGGATCTAACAACAACCCTTGCCCAAACCTTGAAAAAACACCACCTGAAATAGCCTCTCTCTTTAACAATTACTTTATTGACACCATAATAAAAACTTACTACCACCTTTCCACCTACTAATGCCAGCTCACCAGGTATTCCACCTTTGCACTCACCTATGAATCTTCTTCCTTCCTTCACTCTAACACCCATTACCACCTGCACTATCAGAAAACTTCTTCACAAACTCAAGCCCTGTACTAATGCCCCTGATAACCTACCTGCTGAATACTTACAACTCTCAGCCTCTGCCATTGCATATCCTATCAGCTTCCACCTAAACTGATCCATTCAGGAATCTTGCATACCTGATATTTGGAAGAAAGCATTTATTCTACCACTTCAGAAAGGTGGCAATAACCCTGATATTTCAAATTTCTGCCCCATTACAATTATCTCCCCAACCTCAAAAGTTTTAGAGAAATGTATCCATACCCAGCTCCTCAGTCACCTGATACAACATCAAATACTCTCTCCCACTCAGCATGGCTTTAGGCCAGAACATAGTGCTAACACAGCCCTCATTTCATTCCTTGACATGGTAAACAGAGCACAAGATGCTGGAGACGTAGTCTCAGCATTATTTCTAGAGCTTTCAAAGGCATTTGACACCATATCACACTTCCTCTTGCTTAATAAACTCACATATCTCGGACTATTTCCCCCTACCATACTATGGTTCACTAACTATCTCAACAGCAGGCAGCAATCTACTAAATGGCTATATGCTTCCTCCCCTTTCATAACCACTAACACAGGCATCCCCCAAGGATCAATACTGGGTCCCCTCTTATTCAGTAAATTTGTCAACAACTTTCATTCCTCTCTCATCCATAGCACAGTCATCCAATATGCAGATGACTCAACTATCATCTGCTCTGCTAAATCTGCCTCCACCCAAGAAGCCTTTACTTCCCCAGAGACCTGGATGGCCCACAAACATCTCACTCTCAAACCCAATAAAACAAAACTTTTAATATTTACCCCCACTAAATCCAGCTCTGTGGACACGTCACTATTCTCTTCTCCATTCGCTCCCAAATAACACTATTATTAAAGCTGTCCCCAGCACCAAATTACTGGGAGCCATCACTGATGACAAGTTAACATTTGACCTGCACATTTACAGTAACATAAACTAAAAACATCAAACACTAGGTGCCCTGTACAGGCACAACTAGTTTCTCAGTCTCTCTGCCAAAAAGGCTCTGTCCTCTTCCTTCCTGCTTCCTACACTTCTTTATGGTGCTCCTATCCTCACAAAACTACAGTCCTCATTGAAAGCAAAACTAGACTCTTGTTATAACAAAGTCGTCAAATTTGCTACAAATGCAAAACATCTTACCCATCATTGTTCCATTCTACATCACCTTAATTGGCTAGAATCCCAACACTATCTCAAATTCCTACAACTAACTACAGCCCATAAGCTCATCTACCACCCAGAATCTCGCCTTTCCCTTTCTTCCATTTTGTCCATGTATCATCCAAACCAGCTCCTAAGGTCTGAAAACAAAATGCTACTATCCATTGAGAAACCCAAAATCTCAGCCAGCCAAATGTTGTATTCCTACTATGTATCTAAGGCATGAAATAATCTCCCCCCATCACTCAGAGCAATTAGCAACTTGACCTCCTTTAAAAATTCCATCAAACTGCATCTGTCTTCTAAATGGCTATGCCCCTGTTCCAAAACACACAACCACAACTCTTGACTTCACCCTCTTGACTTCACCTCCCAGTGCTATACCTCTAACCTTTCACATCAATATCCATCCTTCTCCCTGTCACTTTCATCGGGCCTATCCAACCTCCCCACTTATACTCCTCTCTATCTTTCTGTACTTAATCTCCTCACATCTACTCACCTGGACTTTATCACTTTCTTGTGTACTTTAAGTCACCCTGTGCATCAATGTAAATAGCATTCAAAAACATACTCTCAGAAATTCTGTCTTTACTTGTACATATCAATGATTTTATTTTTCTTTATTCCAACACTGTTGCATCTATTAAACAAAGTAGTGCAATATAACTGTACTATATGATTTTTATATGTCAGTGATTCTATTATTATATGTTAATGGTTGTATTTTTCTTCATACACCTTTGCTGTTATTTACCAGTGTCATGCAATGTAACTGTACCTTGTTTTTCTAAGTGATTTTCACTCTAATTGTATGTATCATTGTAGAGCTTTTCTCCCTGGGCTTCCACTGAAAATGAGCTCTTTTCAAGCCCAGTGGACATTCCCAGTTAAAAAAAATGCAATAAATAAATAAATAAATAATATGTGGCAGCCTTTTCCAGGTGTGTGTGAGAGAGAGAGAGAACGAGAGAGAGAGAGAGAGAGTGTGTGTGTGTGTGTGTGTGTGTGTGTGTGTGTGTGTGTGTGTGTGTGTGTGTGTGTGTGTGTGTGTGTTTGTGTGTAAATCAAATCTCAAAGATTGTATGTGTCAACTACTTGGAGCAGGGGCACAGAGCACTGGTTTCACAGAGAGGGTGGTGGAGGACTTGGTGTGGGACACTCGGCTGTGGACTCAACTCTATAGCTGTCCCAGTGGGGAGTCTTGCTGGGGGCCTGGAGAGAGAGGGGGTGGGGACCCAGACCCCAGACTAAGTATGTTCCCTGTGTGCTCTTAAGGGAAATTGTGCTTGGTGCAGACAGATACACCTGGAAATACTGTATGTATCTATTTTTGTTCCAAGTGAATGTCCCTCACCAGTGTCAGTGGTGAGAATTCAGGTTCTTTGATTACTGGCCCAGAGGATGGACAATCACATATTGGTGAGCAGTGGGTGGATATTAATTGAACTTCTGTAGCCTGTAGGCAATTGTCACTAAATGTGTGTGTACTCTCAGCATCCACATGGCAAATACACAGAGTTTCAATTTCATAACAGTTTTATTTATTTTTTGTTAGTTTAGTTTAGTCAGGAAAAAAAGGCAAAGATGTCAGCAGAGGATTATGGCAAGTTGACAAAGAACCAGTTAGCCAAGGCATGCAAAGCCAAGGGACTGGTACATGCCAACCTAACTAAAGAGGAAATACTTTCAGCCTTAGTCACAGCTCAGACCAGCAACTGGACAGTTCACCTTTTCCTCAGAGAACTTAAAAACCCATCTGGAATTAAATAGACTTGAACTGGAGGCCAAATGTTTGGAATTAGAATCAGCAGAGAGACTGTGGCATTTGGAGGCAGAAGAAAATGAGGAGCGTCAACATGAGAGGGAGATGATGACTCTTCGACAGGAACATGGAGGTAATGGCAAAGGGAATAACCAAACCCCAGAAACAATAAAGCTCAGTACATTTTTACCATGGTTTGCAGAGGGTGATAATTAAATAGTTTTATTCATATATTTGAAAGAGAATGTAAACAGTATAATGTTGACCAAGGGCTCTGGGTATGGTTCCTGACCCCCTTAATCCATGGTAAAGCTGTAACTGCTGTTTCTAAATTGTCTGATATTTATTGTTTTAATTATGATAAAGTAAAACATTGTTTACTGGAATGCTTTAAGTTAACACCTGAAGCTTACAGAAAAAAGTTATATGAGCAGAGACACAAGGCTGATGAAAGTGTATCTGACTATATTGCTGAGTTAAGCACATATTTCCATAGGTGGGTGAGTGGGTGTTAGGTCATCACTTTCTAAGGGCTGGCAGACCTTTTGGTCAAGGAACAAGCTCTTAGAACTTTGCCTGAGAACATGAGAATCTGGTTGGTAGACCATGAGTGTAACTCTGCAAATGAGCTGGGGGAAAAAGGGGATCTCTACTTACCAAACAGGACATCACTGCACAAGAAGGGAATACCCAGTGCTGCACATGGATATAGGGGAACCCAAGGTGGGCAACCTAAACTACCACAACAGAGTACACCAGTAAGAGGGGAAGCCACTAGTTCAGATACATGGCCAGGATCAAGAGTTAGATGCTTCAAATGTAACCAGTGGGGCCATGTACCATATACATGTCCATGGAAGCAAGATGGGGAACAAAAGATGGGGGAGCCAGCAAGTGGGAATAACAGTATGCCAGTGGTAAGTTGTCTGGAGACAACAGGGGTACCACATTATCATTGGAGTTTATATCCTATCTTAGTGGATGGAAAACAGCCCACTGCTAATAGACACACAGACTGATATAACCATTGTGAAGCCTGCAGTGATTAAAGAGGAGCAGTACTTGCTTGGGCAGTCCACTTCAGTCAGAGCCTTAGGCTGGACCCCCATTCCAAATGCCTTTGGCCAAGGTTCACATTGACTGGGAGGGTGAAAAAGGAAGCAAGCAAGTAGGTGTGTTTGAGGATATTCCTACAGCTGTCCTGATAGGGAATGATTTTGCTAATGCAGTACCTTGTGTGCATGCAGTTACATGCAGTAAGGCTTGGAGACCAGCATGTGGGTCTGAAAGCCTGAGGCAGACCCAGACAGACCCCCACACCTAAAGCCAGGGCTGGTGAGGTGGCTATTTCAGAGAGGGAGCTACCCTGTAGCACTGATCCTGAAAGTGAGCCACAGCTGTTAGTAGGTACTGATGTTCCCTTGGAAAGAGTGACTACAAGGGCAGAGTTGAGCAGTAGCACCCAGGCTGGTAGTGAATCACCACTGTCAGAGGATACCAGACGTTCTGTGTAAAGGGAACTGGGAAGGGTCACAAAGACAGAGTTGAGACAGTCTCAGCTCTCAGACCCTATATTATGAGACTTGAGGGAGGTAGCAAGGGAGGAACCTGATCCTCAAGGAAAATGGGAGTCTGTATACTGGAACAAAGGGTTACTCTATAGAGAGTGGATCCCTGAGGGAAGGCTAGAGGGTGAGGTAATACAGAACTTGGTAATGCCTAGAGCATAACATCTGACAGTTCTAGCTATAGCCTATGACATTCCTTTTGCAGGTCATATGGCCATAAACCATACCAAGAGACATATTATGCAGAACTTTTATTGGCCTAGGATTGCAAAGGATGTAACAGGGTACTGCAGGATGTGAGCAGTGCCAAAAAGTAGGCAAGGCAGAAGACAATGTTAAAGTTCCTCTGATGTCTTTGCCTGTGATTCAGGAGCTGTTTCAGAGGGTAGCTATGGATATTGTGGGGCCTCTGAATACCCAAATTTCCACAGGGATGAGATATATCCTAGTGGTAGTAGATTATGCTACTAGATACCCTGGGGTGGTGGGTATGTGCTCCATTGAGGGAGAGGAGGCAAATGCTTTGTTAGAGATTTTCAGCAGGGTAGGTTTCCTGAGAGAAATACTGCCTGACAGAGGTGCCAATTTCATGTCAGACCTGCTGGCCTGTCTGTGGGAGCACTGTGGGGTGAAGCACCTAAAGACCACTCTCCACCACCCCCAGACTAATGGTCTTGTGGAGAGGTTAAACTCCACACTAAAGGCCATGCTATAGGCATTTGCAGACAAGTTTAAGAGAGAGTGGGACAAATATTCACACCATATGCCGTTTGCATACAGGGAGGTACCCCAGGAATCCACAGTTTTTTTTTCACACTTTCAGTTGCTGTATGGGTATAGGGTAAGGAGGCCTTTAGATTTCATTTGTGATGAGTGGGAGGGTGAGTCTGAATCCCACAAGGAGACTGTTGTGGCATATGTCCTAAACCTCAGGACGAGGCTTAGGTAGCTCATGGGCTTGGCCCAGGAAAACCTGGCAGGAGCCCAACAGCAGAAAATGGTCTAGTATGACAGGAATGCTCTAGCCCAAGAGTATGCTGTAGGACAACAGGTTATGATTTTCATTCCTGTCATACACAATAAGCTGCAGGTAGCTTGGGAGGGGCCCTTCAAAGTGGTAAGGAAGGTCAGTGATGTTAACTGCATGGTAGAACTGCCAGGCAGGAGCACAAATTGCTTCATCTTAACATAATGAATCCTTACCATGATAGGGAGGCCATGGTGTTAAGTATTTGCAGTGGATGGCAGGAGGAGTCTGTAGGAGATCTGGTGACTGATCTCCTCAGTGAGGCTCAGACTGACACCTCAGTGGAAGGAGTAGCAATTTCCCAGCAGCTATCCCCTACCCAGGTTTGAGAAATCTGAGTAGTGTTACAGGAGTTTTGGGGCATGTTCACTGGAAAACCTAAGTGTACCCACCTGGTGCAGCACCATGTGGATACAGAACCCCAAAGGCCTTTTGAGCAGGCTCCTTACAGTGTGCTTGAGTGAGTCAGACAGACTCTGAGGGAGAAGATACAGGAAATGTTAGAACTGGGGGTAATCCAGGAGTTCAGTAGGCCCTGGGCCTCCCCAGTGGTGCTGGTACCAAAGAAAATGGTAGCACCACATTCTGTGTGGACTACAGAAAACTAAATTGTTACACAGAGTCAGATGCTTCCCCATGCCTAGGACAGATGAAGCCTTACAGCAGCTTGGTGGGGCTAAGTACCTGACCACTACTGACCTGACCAAGGTCTACTGACAGGTGCCCTTGACTCCCACCGCTAGAGAAAGTTCAACCTCTGTGATTCCTTTCGGATTATACGAGTTTACAAAGATGCTTTTTGGGATAAAAAATGCACCAGCAACCTTGCAGAGGCTGGTAGATCATATCCTAGTAGGAGTAGGAGATTATGTCCTTGCTTACCTGGATGATATTGCCATTTACAGACATTCCTGGCATAAGCACCTTCATCATGTCAGGGACATCCTGGACAGACTGCAAAGGACAGGGTTGACCATTAAGCCCAGTAAATGCCAGGTGGGTATGGCAGAGGTATCCTACTTGAGGCATAGAGTGGGGAGTGGTAAGATCAGGCCAGAACCTGCCAAAGTGGAAGCTATTCAGGCATGGCCTGCCATTGTTACCAACAAGCAAGTGAGGCCATTCTTGGGGACAGTGGTGTACTATAGAAAGTTTGTTCCCAATTATAGTTCAATAGCTGCACTCCTCATAGACCTGACAAGGAAAACAGGCCAGATAAGGTAGTGTGGACTGCAGCCTGCAAGCAGGCATTTCAAAAGCTTAAAAGGGCTTTGGGAGGACCCCCTATGTTAGTCAGTCCAGATTACAGCAAAGAATTTGTTGTACAGGTGGATGCTTCAAATCATGGAGTGGGGGCTGTACTTAGCCAGATTTCTTCAGAGGGAGAAGAGCACCCAGCAGTTTATCTCAGTCATATATTCCAACCCAGGGAGGAATGTGCAGCTTCAGAAAAAGAATGTCTAGCCATAGTATGGGCACTGCAGAAATTTCAACCCTATATGTATGGAAGAAAATTCACTGTAGTTACAGACCACAATCTCTTAACATGCTACATCAAGCCAACCATCAAAATGCCAAGTTATTAAGGTGAAGTCTAGGGTTGCAGGCATATGATATGACAGTGCAGTACCATAGTGGAGTCAGCAATGCCTATACAGAGGGGATCTCAGTACAGGGTATGGGTTAATGTATTCCCAGACAGGGTCATTCTTCTCAAGCAATGTTTCTCCAGGGTGACTTGAGAAACTAGCTTGAGTCTTCAAATGGAGGAGAGATGAAAGAATAGGAGGTATTGCCAGCTATGACAGGAAATATAAGGCTGTGGATGTGTAACATATTCCAACATAGCTTGCTAGAGTTTTGTAAAGAATTATATGTCATTTGTATATCAAACTGATTTGTACAGATGCTTAAGTTGAAAAATATATTTGTAAAGCTGCTTGTGTTAAAAATATACCCACAGTATGTCATGCTGGACAGAAAAGAAACATATATGTGTGTTAGACATTCCTCTCAACTGTCCGGATTTCCGAGAATGTCCCGAATTTTGCATCATATTTTCAGTCTGTTTCTCATAAATTTTTGGTTTTCTGACAAATTTTTGGCAAATTCTTGAGGACTGAAGTCAGAAAATACTGACAGACATTTGAATTTCCTACTTCATATACTTCAGAAATGAATGCTAACGCAAAGCCTATTATTTTATTAACATTCTATGCATGTAAGAGCAATATCTAAAAAATGTCCCTATTTTGGGCATTTGTCCCCCCATTATTTATGGCTTTGTCCAGATTTCTTGCTCTAAGTGGTTGAGAGGTATGATGTTACACTGTACTATTGTAACTGATTAAATGTATATATTGTAACAGAGGATAATGGAAGAGAAGAGATTAAGCTCAGCCCAGCTAACATTTAGAAAAATATTCTGAAATTAAATTACTTAATTTAGCCCATAAAGATTGTATCTTACAGTTCTGACTGCCAGAGACAAAATGTCTGTGAAAACAAGGACTACGAATCCTGCTATATTGTTCTTAGCAGTGAGCTAATTGCTACCCTTGAAGGATGCAAGTGTTGAAATGGTTTTATCACTTTCAGATGCTATAACACATGTTAGCAAAGCTTTACCCATGTGTATGGTAACACATACATGTGAAATTCTGGTTTAGTTTCTAGTAAAAGGGGGTCATATGAGAATCAAATGTCAAATGACCAGATGTATGTGATGTAATTCTGTAATCTAGCACTGAAATGATGTTTTAATACTAGATGTGACTGAAGTCTTAGTGCAGTTTGTTTTAGTAAGTAACCAAGGAATAGTAATTCTTTAGATCAGTCAGGAAAATATAGTAAGATTAGTTAAGTACTGTTTTTCTGCATCTATGTGAATCTGTTCATCTGTGTTATTTTAATATTGCCTACGACTGAAACTCTGATGTTTATTGTAAATAGATGTTTAGTATTTTCATATTCTTTTGTTATTTATTGTTAAATATATTTAAACTTTTCATTGTGGCTGATCTTTTAGAGAATATTTTAACCTTTGACAGTACTTGTATCTATATGCTAACACTGTGGCCACTCCTGGAAGCCTTACTGAATTAGTCAAATACTACCATTTGTATTAGTATTAATTTCACTCAGTATAATTGGGTAGCCTTGTAGGAACCTTAACATAGCTGGCTTTGGAGTGTCCTGGTGACAGTATCTACCTTATAGCTGAGTAGAGGTGTATAGCTAGTAAATCTGTGCCAGCCTTTCCCATGTGTGTGTGTGTGTGTGTGTGTGTGTGTGTGTGTGTGTGTGTGTGTGTGTGTGTGTGTGTGTGTGTGTGTGTGTGTGTGTGTGTGTGTGTGTGAAAATCAAATCTCAAAGACTGTGCGTGCCTGCTACTTGGAGCAGGGGCACAGAGTACTGGTTTCTCCGAGTGGGTGGTGGAGCAATTGGCCTGAGACACTCAGCTGAGGACTCAACTCTATAGCTGTGCCAGTGGGGAGTCTTATTAGGGGATTGGAGATAGAAAGAGGAAAACCCAGACCTTGGACTGAATGTTTCCCTTTGTGTTCTTAAGGAAATTGTGCCTGGTGCAGTTAGCTACATGTATCTATTTTTGTTCCAAATGAACGTCCCTCACTTGTGTCAGTGGTGAGGATTCAGGCTCCTTGATTACTGGCCCAGAGGAGGGACATCACAAAAGCTAGTGTTTTCATTCTGCCCATCTCATGTACATAGCAAAGCTGTAACCTTTGTATTATGCCATATAACCCTGAAAATAAAGTTTAAATTACTAACATCCACTTAACTTTGTACTGATTGACAGCTGATGGAGATAATAACCCCATCTAGTTTGGTCCTTAAATACAGTCTGCCTTCCCTCATTATCTTTCTTGACTTGACATCTTTTCAATTTGTCATGTGTTCTCCTGAATGCATCCAAGGTTTCCATTTCCATCACTCAGTCTGGTAATCCATTTTGTGAATCTGCAGCCTTCTATGTGAAGAAGTATTTTTGCAGATCTAAATTGTAGTTTGACCCTACAGTCTGCTTCTCATACTCCTTCTCCTCCTCTGGATAAGTCCTCACTGCTCAGACATAGCACTTTAATTATTATATGCCATTGCCATAAACAAAAAGTGTTAGTATTCCTTTGATACAGGAGAAAATAACATACAAGGGAATTAAAACATTATATAGGCTTGAAAACTATTAAACTATAAAGGTTTTTTATTGGTTTAGATGAGTTGTGTACCTTTAACCTTCCCTGTATATCAACAATTATTTTAAATATAACCTTTAAAGACAGAAAATGACAGGTATATAGCTTAATCTCTCTGTGGATATAAAACCTGGCTAAAGTTCTAGTCAACAAGTTCAAAATGGATGAGCATTCAACTCATGCATTTTAACTCATATATTTTGTCCTCCCTATTTGCTGCTCTCTTTATAGAAAATCACAGCTGCTATAATTTCTGTTTGGACAGCAGAAGTGTTAGCACTGTGTGTGGTCTTTTTTCTTTACCACAGATATGCATGATTGTGACATTAGCGCATATGAGTTCAGAGGTGTGAAAGGCTTGCTTACATATGGTGGGTGCAGGGGGCTTGCTTCTTACAAAAAAAATACCTTTTAACAAATATTTCATTCTGTGAAAGGTCTGATCCGTTGTTCACATCAAGCTGAACCTTGTCTGAATTTTATCACAGCAAGCTGTAAGGAAACCATAAGACATAGGCAATTTATTGACACTTTCATAAAAAATGGAGGGATAGTGAATGTCAACTTGCAAACCAGAAATAGTGTTTGCCTGTGGCCATCATTATTTTAAAACATTAGGTCTGTTTGATCACATATATAACCAAACTTTGTATTATTATTTGAAATAGTGCCCTTCTGTTCTCCTCTGCATCACTATCCCAAAGTCTTACCTGCACAATGAATTGCCCAATTCCTCCCCTTTGAAAGTAAAGTTGTTCAGTACTATAAGAAGTTTGCATTAAAACCCAATCATAATTAAAATATTGTTTACAATAAAATATAAGCAAATATAATATCACAGGTGCATCTAATTGTAATAAAATGAAACATATGAATAAGTTAATGTTTAAGAAATGGCCACTACAGTAAAACTAATTCATAAACTAAGCTGTTGAACTAAGAATTTACATATAACAGATGGCATAAGTGATAACGTTAATGCCTCTCCAAAATAAGTAGTTTTAAAAGTGCTGTATAACCATTAAGTACTGTGAAGACTGTGGATAACAAACAACTCTTTTGATCAAAAGCCTACAAAAAACATAATGGTAATGGATTAAAAGTGTTTTCTTTCCCTCACACTTGATTGACTGACTCCAATTGCAATTTGCTATAACAGGTTATATCATATTTTAGTTAATATTAATTAGTCTTGGTTATTGATCATTTCTCTCTTGTGAGCCATGAATTTATGAGTGCAATTTCTCAGAATGTGGGCCCTTTATCTTTCATTATATGTTGTCTCTGGTGCATATTGTGTGCCATGATGTTAATAGCATACTTTTTTTTACTTTACTTTACAGATGTCCATAAAGTATTCATTATTCTTCTTTATTTTATCTCTGCAAGTTTGTAATAATAAGCTTGGAGTTTCTGTAGTCTGTCATAAAATAGGTTAAAACTATCGATTTATACATTTTGACCTTTTGATGTCAAAGTATACATTTTACATTTAACCCCTTACCCCTCTACCAAATCTGCAGATATTAATCTTTAATTAGACATGTCAGTCTCAAAGTTTGCATGTCCAGAAAGTACTTTTGAGTTAAAGCACACCCAAGTAAAGCTTATTTAATTTCTCCCAGTTCCCTTTTCTGATTTGAAGCAGGTCTGTTTCCAAGATGATTTGCAACTATCCTGGTCCCTGTCATTTTTTACTGGTAAAGGATAGATTTTAAAAATTATATTGGTTCAGTTCAGTTCAGTTTTTAGACTTAGAATTCCTTAGGGAGAAGGCTATTTTCATAACAAAATGATGACAAAACTGTGACAATTGCAACATACATTAATAGAAATACAATAATATCTCAATTAACCTTTAAAAAAATTATAGTAAGAATAATTGAAACTGGCTTTAAAATTGTTTTTAATAAAATGGTATGATAAATAACATATTTTTGTGCATTAACTTTATTTACCATTAGATTTCCACATGGGAAGATAAGATAACTTTATGCTGATAGATGATTTAAACTAACAAAGTAAGACAATTTCGGTAGGAAATACCTTGTGAAAAATATGATGCACTGTTTTAATTCAATTACCCATGGATAGCTCACTCGTTTGCTTGTATATTAAAGAGTGATGTGTGTGATGAAGTTCCTGTTATAAAGTGAGGCATATCATGTTAAAAAAACAATAACTTTCTCAAAAAAAATTAGAACCAGAATACATTGCTACACTATAATAAAAGTATTGATCAGTGATAGATGAGTGCACGTTTGACTGCATAATAAAAGAGTTTGTATTCCAACATGGTGTCTGATGAATAACAACTTATGAACTTATATGGTATGGATGATAAGACAGCATTTGTTTTTTTCCAGTAGCATCTTGATATCTGGTATGACATAATTAGCTGATACATAAGCAGTGGCTAGTTTTGGATATACTAGTTGTCTAGGTTGACACCTATGTAAAAAACATTGCCAGTCCTTTGAATGTGCATACCATAAGAACCAACCAAAAATACAAGTCTTAGAAATGCAAAGAAAAACACGTTATATGTGTTTTGTATGTATAAATGGCAAAGCTCTGTGTGCTACATTTTGTGACTTTACAATGATAGAACATTACAGATGCAATGATGCTGATACATGATCAGTAAAACATAGCACTGCAATGCCATTTGAATACAATAAATGGATTATATAAAGAATGAAGCTGGAATGCAACACACACCACATAAACTAAGGTGTACCACTCTTCTAAAATGTGAATCATTGTCATGCACATTTAGATGGCACTGTATAATTAAATCTGAATCTTCTTAATTAAATATCACTCAACTGGTCAGCTTGAACAACTGCTCAGCTGAACCTCTTTTACAAACTGTGTTACTAGGTAATGTAGACACCTTGCATCTCACACATAATCTGAATCTCACACCAATCTGATACAGTCCTTCACTTATAGGAACAGATGCACACATGAACACATGTACACATTCACACCTCACACAGAGACACACGCACACACATTCATGTATAATTCACATACAGTATTTAATCAGATACTATCAGGCGGGAGAAGCTAATTAGAGCTGAACCGCTATAGACTGTGACATTGCTCTAATCAGCCTCCATTGTCTGATAGCAAAGACTGCAAAGACACACAGAGACATGTATTCATACATCTTGTACAGACACTTTAACTCTCATGCTACACACATGCACACGTCCACTTACATGCATGTACACACATATATAGATTATATGTTCATAGATTAGTAATAGGCTAACTATCCTTGTGGGCCATTTTAAGCCTAGCCAATTACCCCATTTAAGAATCAAACCCTGCATATTGTGTCTGTAAGGTAAACATCTTGATCATTATGGCAACTTCCCACCCAAAGTATGGTTAATTTTAGTACTAGGCTAACTGCCCTTGAGGGCTATTTTAAGCCTAGACAGTTACCCCATGTGAAAATCAAACCATACACCTTGCGTTTGTAAGGGAAATACCTTAACCATTATGCCAACTTCCATGGACAGACACACACACACACACACACACACACACACACACACACACACACACACACACACCCTACTTCTCAACTTCTTTGCTCAGGAATTCTAGAGAAAGGAAAAAATAACAGAGAGTGAAAGGCCCAAAATCAGAAATAATTTTGAAATATTACAAAAACTTACTTAAAAGGTTTATAGAACAAAAGGTTTTACATCAATATGCCTTTGCTGAACACTAATAAGCATGAAATTGGAATGTCTGGTATTATTAATTAAAGTGTAATCCCCAGTGATTTACAAGAAAATCAAAAATTTCAGGAGGGGCATGGCAAAAAAAATAAATCCTGGACATTTTGCAAAAGTAGGGATAGCTGAGAGGTATGATATTACACACCCATGAATGATTTCTTTAGTTACAATAATTTTCTCGCCCAACACTTCTGCCAAAGTACCTTGTTGCAGAAGTTGCTTATTAGTCTAGAGTAGTATTCAGGTATGAAATGATTTCCCTCCCACACACATGTGCAGTCATTCCATGTATCCCCAACACACACACACACCCACACACACACACACACACGCACACACACACACACACACACACACACACACACACACACACACACACACACACACACACACACACACACACACTGGCTTTTACTCTTTTTCATTTCACTTGCATGGATCAATAATTTGAAAAGGGTGAAGCTGTCCTGCTTGACACTGTGCATGTGTTCCACACTCCATAGGTATTATAACATTTTAATTCTACAACTCTTACCACTTGCTTGTGTGAGACCCAGTAGGAGAGACTTGCTAATTGCTGTAATTTTAACCTCATCAAAGAATGGCAATTGTTTTGTAAAGGTGCATTTGGGGTTGTTGGCTCTTTTCTAGATAGCAGCATTTAGTATTGCTTCTGCAGAAGTAACTGATGTAACCCAAGGTTTTTCTGCTGAACAAAACATTTATATTTTCTTCATGTTGCTGTACTTTCAGTTCTTATTTAGGCAGCCTGCCTGATTTTATGTTTGTTTAATAAAATCCCTTTCTAAATCAGAACTCTGGTGTACTTGTGCCGGTATCCTTTACAACTGGTACATCCAGTGTTCCAATGAATTTTACAGCATTAAATGAACTTCAGTTCTATGACACTGCCAATAAAGTGAGCCTCAATTTCCCATGACAAGCAGACCATTAATTTTGCTGATATATTAGTGTCCTGCTTGAGGGATTATAGAGTGAAAGGATAGCTACTATGGAGCAGCTATTTCAGCCAGTTGCTACCACTGCTGAAGGAATGGTTAAAGTAGCAAAGCCCATCATCCAGCCAATGCCCTTACATCCTATCAGACCTCTCTGCTTTGATGACTAGCTAGAGGCTTTCCTTGTGACTCAAGAAAGGATTGCCAGCTAGAAGGAAGGGGATCTGTCTGCCTCACATGAATTTTAGAAGCACATTGAACAGTGGAACACCTTCCGTGCTGATATAGACATCTCAAGTGCAGAATATGGAGACTGAGAAAGTAAGAAAGTGTTTGATAGCAAGGTCTGGGGGGGGGGGGGTTGTCACTTTCAAGACTAAGCCACCAAGTTTCCCAAATGGTACTTTTCCAGATATAAAACAATAAGAGCGCAAATGTTTGTGCTAAAACGCATAGTAACTTTTTTATAGACCCAGCAGGGCTTAATAGAATGAAAATTATGTATAAATGTTACTAATAAACAGGTTTAAGATAGCTTTATTGGCTACTGTTGAGCAGTGGGCATAGCAGTCAGACCCCCCAGCAGGATGCTGAAAGTTATGTGTCTTTGATAGAAAGAGTGTTGCATTTGATAATGCTTTTAAAGGATCAACTAACAAGTTAACTCACAAAACTACAAACAAATTGAAAGGGAAAATATCTTCTATCCAAGACTACAGATAAGGAATATGAGGGTATAGTACCAAATATTGTGAAAGAAGGTAAACTAGAGACTGCCATTCAAGCTACTAAGGATGTGATGAGGCCATGGAATATGGTCAAGCCACAATTAGGCTTGTTGTGATTGGGTTTTGTTATTGTGCCACAGCAAAACTAATGAAAAGTCTAAAAAAACTTGATGGGCAAGAGATTCAGTGGCTCTTAGATTCCAGTAGCACGGTTATCCAAGTGAAAGTCCAACACATTTGTGAGAAAAAGGTCCACTATATGATGGTATATGTATTCAGATGGAGAGAAGTCACTGCCTGGTCACCCTGGTGGAGAGACAAACACATTTTGGGAATGTCCTACACCCAGTGGTCATGTTACCTTATCACATACAAAATGTAACCATAAAGAAGGGCTTTCCTTCTTTAAAGACCTATATTGCAGGGGGTGAGATTTGATACAGCCCTAAACACACAGATGGAATTAAAACATCCCATTCCCTTTCAAGACTCAGGCATCTCCACTAACCACATGAACAATAGTGTCAGGAGCAATATGAAACCCGGTGATACTGATAAAGGTCCCAGGAAAACTAAGGTGTGGATAAATTTGCCCAGGAGAAATGGATGGCCCTTGTCTCTGTATATCAAAGTATCTCAATAATGATAGTAAAATGCAACTAATTAAGGAGGAGACAAGATCCCAGGAAACCCAAACTGGAGGATTATTGCATGAGACAATTGAGGAAGGTAAGGAACCCCAGAAACCTGAAGCAGACAAAAAAAATAAAAGAGTCAGGGAGAAAAAATAACCTTAAATCAAAGGGGAATAAGGAAGGTTCTTTGGACCATTGGAGAATGTTAGTCATCCTTAGAGAGGAGTAGGACAACGAGACCTTCATGCCTACTCTGGTGGGGTAAGATTTGAAGCCTTCTTCTTCTCAAGACATAACAAACAAACAATATCATGTTAGTCTCCAGTAAGTTATATGAGCTTTAACAGAGCTTAGTGGGAAGATGAGGCACTATGACAGCACAGGGAGAATGCATCCAGGGTAGTGGGGAAGATTTCACTGTTGTACGTCTTCCTGTCTACTTACTTTTTGAGATACAAAACAGCTGACTAAATAGCAGGGCAAAGGAAAAGGAGGAAGTTACATAACAGTGTCTAGTACCCTAGTCTTTCAGAGACATAGTTATGAATATGCTTACAGCCATGTATGTGTGTGTATGTGGGGAGGGGGGCTAGGCATGGGCAAGATTAACATGAGGGTCCTGACCAGGTTCTATTGATCTGATATAATGAAGGAGATTGAAAAGTACTATGCTAGCTGTCCCAAAAGCCAGAAGACAGCCCCAAAGCCAAAACATAAAAATCCCCTGATAGTATTGCCAATAACAGGTGCAGTGTGAAAGAATTGCAGTGGACATTGTAGGTCCACTGGTTAGGTCTCGCAGTGAATATCAATATATATCAGTAGTCTTAGATTATGAAGATAGATTTCCTGGGATTATTGCCCTCAAGAAATCTAATTCTAGGGCAATTATACAAGACCTGGTACTATTGTTCCCCCACCAGGCATATACCCAAGGTGATTTTGAAAGACCAAATTGCCCCTTCATTATCAATGATTATGTGTCATCTCTGCCAAAGCTTCCAGGTGAAACACATAAGAACATCTATTTATTAAAACCCAAATCCTCTTTAGTGGAATAGTTCAACAGAAACTCAAAGTTCATGTTAAGAAATATTGTCAAAAAGACTGGAAAATCGGGACCACATTTTACCCTGTCTGATGGTCTACTTAAGGGAGACATCCAAAGCCTCCAAAGGATCTAGTCCCTTTGAACTATTGTATGATAGATGTTCTGGAGCGCTGCTGGACACAGTAAAGGAAACCTGGGAAGAACAAGAAAAACCTTTTAAAATTGAACTCAAACTCTATGATAGTTTAAAAGAAAGTATGTGATTGAAGGCACAAGCAAGTCAGCAGGTTATATATAACTGAAATGCCAAGAACAAGAAATACCAGGTGGGTTTAAAGTATGGGTTCTAGTCCCCACAAGTGAGAATAAGTTCCTTGCTAAGTGGCAAGGACCTTATGAAGTCATCAGCTGGCTAACAGGTAAACTATAAGGTAATGCAGATAGGCAACAGCTGCAATGAGCAGATATAGAATATAAATGTGCTATGCCTGGAAAGAAATGCAAATAAATGTGGTGCATGCAGTGCCAGAGGTCATCAATCAACAACAGGAAAAACTGCTACTGTCCACTCTCGATGTAGTAGTGGATGACACCCTCTAAGTCATATGGAAGCAGGAGGTCCAGACAGTCTGTTCAAGAATTAAATACATCTTCTCTGAGTTGCCAGGCTAAACTTCCTTATGTACCACAAAGAAACTACTCCAGAGGGAAAAGTCAGTTTGTAATGCTAGAAGTTCAAGGACATGTGGTATGAGAAGAGATCAAGAAAATACTAAAACTGGGAGTGATACAAAAGTCAGCTAGTAAATTGAGTAACCCCTCATGCAAGCACCAAAACTAGACAGCACTAACAGATTTTGCAATACTTTTCATGAATTAAGCAGCATCTTCTGGTTTGATATCTCCTCTATGCCTAAGGTAGATGAGCTGGTAGAAAGGCTGGATGAAAGCAGGTTTCTCATTACCCTGAGTCTAACTAAAGGATACTGGCTGATTTCCTTAACCAAAGGAGCTATGGAGAAAACTGCTTTGTGTACTGTAGAGGCTCTTTTCCAATATATACTTTTCCAATTGGTCTTCATGGTGCTGTGGACACATTCCAAAGACTGATGGATAGATATTGGCACCATCAGCTACATACAATGGCTTCCTTGGATGACATATTCATCCAGTCAGAGTGCTGAGAAGCTGATGTCTCAAAAATTCAAGCAGGCCTAGTGTACTGCCGTGCTCTAAATTGTAAGGTTTGCATGACTGAGGTAGGATTCTTAGGTTATCTTATAGGATTAGGGTTCATTAAGGCCCAGAGAGAGAAAATAGATGTTATTAATGAATAGTTAATACCCTAGATGAAAAGCAAGTCAAGGTTTAAAGAAATTTTGTCATAGAGTTTGTTTCTATTGTCTATCCACTAACAGACCTGACTAAAGTCAAAATGCCAGGAAAGTTCAGGTTGACCCCAAAAGCTGGCAATGCTTTTAATGGACTCAAGTGTAGCCTCTGTACTGAGACACTACTGGTGTTCTCTGACTTTTCTAGGCCATTCATAGTCTATAGAGATGCATCAGTGGTCATGTTAGGGTCAGTACTGACTCAGGGGAATAATAGTAAAGAGCACCCAGTCTGCTATTTAAGCAGAAAACTGAGCAAGACTTTGAATAGAGACTCCACCATTGAGAGTGCATGTCTAGCAAAAAAATGGGTCTTGGGAGGGTGCTGTGTTATTACCTGCTGTGTAGACAATTTACACTGGTTAGAGCTCATACCCCTACCTTAGTGGCTTCAGAAGAAGGAAGAAGACAATGTTAAGCTTTGACAATGGGTCATAGCTCTGAAGCCATTCTGCTTTACAATTGACCACTATCCCAATGTTCACCACCAAAAGGCTGATGGTCTGTCTAGTGCTCACAAACCCTCCTGTAGGCTCAAAGCCATTGGATTCAAGTTGGGGGTGTCGTCTGTGATATAGTGTCATGGCTCAACCAAGTATCGCCTAGCGGATGGTACTGGTAGACAAAGGCAGGGCTATCAGGAAGACTAAACACTAAGCGCATTGGAAAATCCAAAGAAGAAAACAAAAATTATATATGGGAAGCACTTGGAAGCAGGAGTTAGGGCCTGTACCCCTTTAATGAAGATACAGGAAATCACAGGTAATCAAAAGCAGCTGCAAAGCAGCACTGTTATAAGGCCAGTATACTAACAGCATAGTAGGTCTGTTTCAGATTCCAGAGGAATCTGAAGAGGTTTTCTTTGAAAACAACATGTACCAAAACTGGAATTTTGGTGGTGCCAGGGAAAGCCCTGGTGGTTGGGGTATGTAACTGCTTTCATTGCAAAGAAGTGGTAAGCCAAAGACATAGTTTACTTAACCAGCAAAGTAGTACTTAAGAGCCTTTTTTGTGTGAGTGCTAGAGGCTTGTTATTTGCATGCTTGAGATGTATGTATGTGTGTGTGTATATATATATATATATATATATATGCGTGTGTGTGTGTGTGTGTGTGTGTGTGTGTATGTGTATACGTATATATACATTTATTTATTTATTTATTCTTTGTTGACTAGTTTAGTCCCACTAGGCCAGTGGCCTCTTTTCAGGAAAGACTTGAGGATGTATTCATACTGACTGGTGGGAAATTTGGCCAAGACAACTTCCTCTTCTCTTTTTTCAGTAAGTGCAGCCTGGTATCTATTACATCCGCCTGAGCTATTACCAACTCAGGCAGATGAGGCATTGGTTTAACATCTCATCCAAAGAACAGGTTTGCATGCTAAAGATTTTATTTGAGTGTCTGTGGACCTATTTATGCAATAAGATACTATCAGCAAAGACTTTTACATGTTTTTTGGAAGGCACTTTTTAAAAAGAACTGTTAACATTTGGTAGTGCAAGACCTTGTGAAGAGAAGCTTTTTGGCTTGGTCTCATTTTTATTTCATGAGTCTTACTGTTCACCTGTGTGAGACATGGCAAAAGAGATCTTTCTTAATTGGTGTATTTTTAACTCTCTTAAAGACTGTAAACTCTTATTTTGTAAAGATCCATTTAGAAATGTTACCTCTGCTCAAGATTGCACCTTTAAATTTAATTACCAAGAATGAATGAAGCATTTCTACTTTTCAACAGACACAGTATTTTCAATTCCGTTTTGGCAAAATATGCCTGGTTTTATATTTGTTTAATAAAATCACATTTTTAAAGGAGAACACTGATGTGTTTGCTGCCTGTACCTTCTGCAGCACATACAGCTATTGTACCATTTACATTCAGACATTTTTGTACTGCCCTGCATGGCGGTCATGTACTACAACATCTGTGAATCACAACAGAAGGTGATGCTCCTGTACAGCAGTGCACCTGGATGAGTGTGACATATGCCCCCTACACCACCCCACTACATTTTCATGTGTTAACAAACTTCATGTTGTACATTTGAGCCGGGTTGCTCTACAGTACAGACTACCAGGATAGTCGTGCTTAGTTCACAAAGCAGCTTGCTTTGCATAATAGTTGATCACATTTTCAGAAACTTGAAATTCATATTGGCGAGACAATGTGATTGAATTTCCAAAAACTCAATGCTTTTGAATGAAGATCGCGGTACAGTGAGGATCAGGGCATTTACCGTTTTCCTCAATATAGTGTGATCTTGTATTTTGTACAAATAATTTGTGGGGGGGTGTGGATGGGGGGGTGCAGGGGGGAATGCCCCACTGCAAAAACATAAAAAGATAGATTTTTGTGTTTTTTTTTTTGTTTTGTTTTTAATTTTAGAGTTTTTGGAAATGTGATCATATCATCTCACTGATATGAATTTCAAGTTACTGAAAAGTCAGTCAACTGACAGATCCCTGTGAGCACATATGGGTGAATGGATGAGTGTATCATGAGTGCAACTGTGTGGGGGAGGGGCTGTGTGTGTGTGTGTGTGTGTGTGTGTGTGTGTGTGTGTGTGTGTGTGTGTGTGTGTGTGTGCGTGTGTGTGTTGGGGATACATGGAATGACTGCACATATGTGTGTGGGAGGGAAATCATTTCATACCTGAATACTACTCTAGACTAACAAGCAACTTCTGCAACAAGGTACTTTGGCAGAAGTGTTGGGCGAGAAAATTATTGTAACTAAAGAAATCATTCTTTTGATCTGGGCTATAGAAAGAGAATTGCCTAGACATACGAAGGCCCTACTAAGTCTAATGTTGTTGGCTGTCAGAAAAGCAATTACTAGAAAATGGAAATCAAAAACTAGACTAAGTGTTACAAAATTATTACATGCTGTAAGGGAGCTAAAAGAATTGGAAGTGGAATCTTTAGAAAAGGGAACAAACTATCTTGAAATGCAGAATAATATTCAGGAGGTATGAAATTTCAGAGAATGAATGACTTGAGTGATATGAATAATGTTAAACTGAATAAATGCTAAGAAAGGAAATGTATATGTATAATGCATGACAAGAAAAGCTTTGTAATGGTTTGTTTTGTTTTTTTTTGCATAATTGAATGTATGTGCATGTCACTGTGTAATATGTGCAGTTACTAAAGGTGTTAAAAAAACATTTATATCATGGCTTTATGGCACTTAACAAAGGTATGATTCAGGGGTAAACACTAACCAAGAGGGATAGCTCTGTAATATACCTTTGGTTGAAGAGCAGTAGACGCTAATGGTACTTCTTTAATATGATGTGGGTTTGGTGAAAACACTAGACACTAGGGATGCCATATATAGAGTGTTATAAAAGCACTTATTTAAAAATAAAAAGAAAGAAAATGTGGGTTATAGAACCATTAAACACCAGGGATGCTATGAATAGCATGTGTTAAAGGTGCTAAAAAAAATAATCTAACCATGCAGCCTCCCACCTTTTACAGAGAATATTAGTCTTCTATGGTACCACTATAGAGATAACTTTAAAAAGTAAACTACAAAGGAGCTGAACCTGCACCCTTGACAAAGAAAACCCAGCATTATCCTACTGTACTACCAATATGTTTATGTAGCTATCATAACCACCCCAACCAGGCTAGGTAATCCCAAACATACAGAAAGCATACTAGACTGGGTACTTGTAAATAGTAACCCCCAACTGTACACTGCTGGTACCCTTCCCGATGATCTGAGTTCTTACTTATATAGTTAAGCAAAAAGTAATTATTCCTCATCAATCCTTACTCAGGAAAAGTCAGAAACAAAGTAAACTTTGACCCTGTCAAATTCCAACAGGAACTTAACTCTTGTAACTGGTCTATGTTAAAACACCTTCCCTTAGAAGAGGCAGTTGCATATTTTAACAATAGATTTCTTGATATCCTTGACTTGCATGCACCTGCCCGTTCTAAGCGAACAAAGGCAAAAACTGCCCCATGGCTGTCTAAAGAATCTAGACTAAACATTTCCAGCAGAAACAAAATCTGGGCTCTATGGCGCTCCACTAAAGACCCCTACAATCATGTTAAATACAGGCAAGCTAGGAATGAGACTAAAAAAAATCCATTCTACAAGACAAAAAACAATACTACTTTAATTTACAGACAGCAAACCAGAACAATCCTCAGAAGTTCTGGGTAGGTCTGAATAATCTACTCTATCCTGGAAAAATGTCTACCCCTATCCCTATCGCTACCACTGATAAATCTCCTGAGGATGTCTCAGACAGTTTTAACCATTTCATTACAGAGACTATTCAAGCCCTAGCTAGCCAACTACCTCCCAGCTCCCCTGGCCTTGATAGTACCATCCCTATAAACCTACTCTCTTTCAGCTTCCACCGAGTGTCCACATCACTTATCCATACCTTGCTCAAAAAATTAAAACCCACCACACTCTCAGCTGATCAACTCCCTGCTGAATACCTTCAAAAATCAGCTGATGCCATAGCCTATCCAGTAAGGAGGTTCCTTCACTGAATTCTACAATTACAGACTGATAGCTATACATTCTCCACTAGCTAAGATTATGGAAAAATGTATACACAAACAACTCGTGCACCACTTAATTCAGAATCACCTTATGGCCGATACCCAACATGGCTTCCGTCCATACCACAGCACAACCACAGCCCTACTAGCATTCACCAATATCATTAATAATAATTGTAACAATAATCAAATATCCTCAGCCCTCTTCTTGGATCTTTCAAAGGCATTTGACATGGTGGATCAACAACTTTTGATTCACATTCTGCAATCTGTCTAAATACCAGTGCCATTCAATGGTTTAAATTAGGGGTGTCCAAACTACGGCCCGCGGGCCAACTGCGGCCCACGATCCATTTTTAATTGGCCCGGCAGCAAATTCCAAAAATCTACCAAATATGGCCCGCACATTGGTAAAGAACAGTGCACAAACAAAAAACAGAAATCAAGCACCAGACAGCTCTAGGAAATACAGTTAATCCATTCCACATGAAATGCTTGAGCTTGACGAAACTCTGCATGTTTAAAACTTATTGTAGTACACAACAATCATAACTGAATGCTATAATGTTGGTGATCGCCAACAAAAACTCCGCATGTTTAAAACTTATTGTAGTACACAACAATCATAACTGAATGCTATAATGTTGGTGATCTCCAACAAAACAGTTTTGTTGGCGATCACCAACATTATAGCATTCAGTTATGATTGTTGTGTACTACAATAAGTTTTAAACATGCGGAGTTTCGTGACGAAACTATGCATGTTTAAAACTTATTGCAGTACACAACAATTATAACTGAATGCTAGTATAATGCTATAATGTTGGTGATCGCCAACATTATAGCATTATACTAGCATTCAGTTATGATTGTTGTGTACTACAATAAGTTTTAAACATGCGGAGTTTCGTGACGAAACTATGCATGTTTAAAACTTATTGCAGTACACAACAATCATAACTGAATGCTAGTATAATGCTATAATGTTGGTGATCGCCAACATTATAGCATTATACTAGCATTCAGTTATGATTGTTGTGTACTGCAATAAGTTTTAAACATGCGGAGTTTCGTGACGCCAACAAAACTGTGTATGTAAACACACAAATAACTAGTGACCACTAGGCAGTAGGAAAATGATTTGTAAGCAGCCTTTTTCTAAATCCCTGTATTTACTAGAAGGCTATAACGTGGTATAGGACACTTTGATGAGTGACATTTTGGTGTCATTATATGAAGTTCAAGTGTACCAGATGAGTGATGACTTGTGTTTAGGCTTTTCCCGGTTAGGGGGTCGTCACAGCGGATCACCGGTCCGTAGATTGGTTGGCAGTAGAGTTCTATTGTAAAAGAAAAAAACGGTAGATAGAAGATGCACTGAAGTCTCTGGCATGTTTTGAGGGTAGGGGAACCTGAATCCAGAGTGAATGAAAAGTAGAAACAGTCGTTTTGTAACTAATACAACACTCCCCTCTAGTGGACAAAAGCCAAAATTACATACAAAATGAATCAAGATAAGATGTACTTAAAATTCAGTTAATCATGGCTCCATAGATGAAAAACGCGGTTTCTCCTTGATACAGTGCTTTGTGGTTGCTTACTAGTTGATTTCTTGGTTTTAACTCTAGCGGTGGAGCTACTGAGTTGATCAAGGCAGTACCTGTACAAAACTAAATTAAGGAAAGAAAAATTTTGCCACAGCCCACTGAAAATGACAACACCAAAGAAACGCAAGATAGCAAGTGAGTGTAGAAATTTTCAGACAAGGTGGGAAAATGAATACTTCTTTATGGAAGTCAGGGGGAAATGTGTGTGTTTGATTTGTAATGAAGAGTGTCGCAGTGTTGAAGGAGTACAATGTAAGATGACACTACGAAACCAAAGATCAGACCTACATGTCCTACACTGGTGTGGAATGAGAACAAAAGGTTAAGCAGATGACAGCTAGTTTGCTAGCTCAACAACAGTATTTTTCCCGTGCCAAAAAAACTCAAGAAAATGCCACAATAGCCAGCTATGAGGTGGCTCAACTCATTGCCCAGCATGGGAAGGCTTTTTCAGATGGTGAATTTATAAAACAGTGCCTCACTAAAGTTGCAGGAATAATGTGCCCAGAAAAAAGTCAAGAATTCGACAGTGTTAGCCTATCAAGGAACACAGTTGTGCAGCGAATCGAAGACTTGTCAGCCAACATAAAACATCAACTGGCAGACAAAACATGTGCTTTTGATTTCTACTCCATTGCATGTGATGAGAGCACAGACGCCACAGATACCGCCCAATTACTAATTTTTTTGCGGGGTGTTGACAATAACTTTTGCATTACGGAGGAGCTGCTTGATCTCACCAGTCTAAATACCACAACAACGGGTAAAGATATTTTTGAAGCTGTGTCAAATGCAATTGACAAGATCGGACTTAAATTGGACAAGTTGTGTGGAGTTACCACGGATGGAGCTCCAGCTATGACAGGCCAGCGCAAAGGAATGGCCTCTATGGTGTGTGCCAAGGTGCAGGATAGCGGAGGTGAGGCAGTTAAAATGCACTGTATCATCCACCAAGAAGCACTCTGTGCCAAGACAGTACAGTGTAACGATGTGATGAACACTGTTGTGAAAACAGTAAACATAATTCGAGTACGAGCACTCTACCACAGAGAATTTCAAGCTTTCTTAACTGAAATTGATGCTGAATATGGGGACCTGCTTTACCATTCAGAAGTGCGCTGGCTAAGTCGTGGCTCCGTGCTTAGGCAGTTTTATTCTCTGAGATCAGAGATCGACCAGTTTTTGAAAGAAAAGGACCGACCTCTTCACGAGCTGAGTGACCCTCTATGGTTGGCAGACCTGGCATTTTTAGTTGATCTCACTGAACACCTCAACACACTCAACAAAAACCTACAAGGTAAAGACCAACTCGTACCACAGCTTCACGCACACATGAAAGCATTCTGTGTGAAGCTCCGACTGTTTAAGGCACAGTTGCACACCTTCAATGTCGCACACTTCCCCACACTGTCCGAAATCAGATCTGCATTTCCAAAGGTCGATCTCTCTGGTAAAAAGGGGAAATATGTGTCTGTGATCACATCCCTCCTGACAGAATTTTCTCAGCGCTTCCAAGATTTTTCTACTATTGAAAACGATATCAAGCTGTTTGCGACTCCCTTCATGATAAATGCAGAAGTGGAAGAGAGTCTTCAATTAGAACTTATAGAAATGCAGTGTGATGATTCTCTGAGGAATCAACATCAGCTTCTCTCTTTACCTGACTTCTACCGGAGCTTGGAAGAAGCCAAGTTTCCTCTGATGAGACGCCACGCAAAAAGAATGATGAGTCTGTTCGGCTCAACATACATATGTGAACAAACATTTTCTCTGATGACGCTGAACAAAAGCAGATTGAGAACCAAAATTACCAATGACCATCACTGTGACGTCCTTCGCATCTCAACCACAAAACTGATTCCGGACCTGCCAGCAATCCTGCAGGCCAAAGCGCAACTTCATTGTTTCCACTGAGCGCAACTGTGTTCCCGAGTTCAAAATATATTATACGTTCCATGTGTTATTATTAAGCCCTATTACTAATAAATCATTTTATGTTGATATCATTTTTAAAACAACTATTAGTTGATCTGTTAACAATCCAAACTTATTTGCATAACTAGCTTGAAATATCCTATTCATGAAAAGCAGTGTTGTAGGCTGATTAATTTAGTTTACTTGTCTTAAAAAATAAACCAGGTGAGCCAATATAATATAATATACTTCACCTTGAGTGAGTGGCTCAGCTGTTTGTGGATTTTACCGCATATGGCCCTTGGTGAAAAAAGTTTGGACACCCCTGGTTTAAATCCTACCTCGGTGCAAGGCAGCAGGCTGTCCTCTGGCAGAACAAACTCTACAACCTATTACCTAACATCCTTGGAGTGCCACAAGAGTCCATAGTAGGGCCCCTACTGTTTTCCATCTTTATAAACACCCTATATACAGTCATCCCGAATGCCAGCTGTATCCAATATGCTGATGATTCAACCCTGATTTGCTCAGCCACATCTCCCTCAGAATTAAGGTCTGTTACCCAATCCACCTTTAATACTATAGAAACCTGGCTCACCGAATGTCGTTTGTTGCTAAATCCCCAAAAAACTAAAATGCTGTTATTCTCTTCAACACAAAGTTCCACACCGTTTACCTTCACCATAAATGCAAAAGATGATACGATAATCACCCCAACTCCTCTACAAAACTGTTAGGAGTAATAATTGATAATAACCTAAAATTTGACCTTCATGTAAACCAAACAATCAAAACCATCAATAAAAACTAGGCTCACTGTATAGAATAAAAGCCTTCCTAACCCTCCAGCTATGGTTGCCATAGCTCGCTCCCACCTGCTTTCAACACTTTTATATGCACCACCCCCCTTTCTCTAATCTAAATAAAACTGTACTTAATAGAATCTCAGTCTGTTACAACCATATTGCCAGGTTTGCCACTGGCCTACCTTTTAGAACACACCATTGCATCAACCTTAAACAGCTTGGGTGGTTTGAACTTCCCAGTCTAATCCAATATAACCTTTTGATTATGGCTAATAAAATCCTCTATTATCCAGATAACACACCAGCTCTTAAAAATATGATCACCCCCACAACAATCCAAGACTGCTCCGATCCTAAACAGACTACAAATTAAGATAATTAAAATTAACAATGTAGCCAGTGACTCTCTCTTTGCAAACTCTGCAGGCAAAGTATGGAACCTCCTTCCAGCTAACATTACTTTGCTCTCCTCCCTATCCCAATTCAAAGCTAAATTCAAACAACATCTGGCACTAAAGTGGCTTTGGCACTGTAACAAGCCTGGCTAATTTCTCACCATGAATGTATATAATCTGTTTAATCAAATTACTTTTATTTTTTCCCCTGACTGTTACCAGGGGTAACTAGAACTTGTGATATTGTCTATTTCATGTCTGCTTATGTCATTTGTAAATATCTCATCTGAAATATGTCTTCTTTGATATTACTTATCTGTCTACCTTGGTAATATGCATTCTTTGTTATTACTTATCTGTCTTCCTTGGAGCTTTTCTCCCTGGGCCTCCACTGAAAATGGGCATTAATCCAGTTGGACTATTCTGGTCAACAAATGTAAAATAAAATATATAAAATAAAATAAAATAATGAGGATCTCGAGCATTATTCAAGGCCTGCAATAGTTCATGAGTTACAAAGAAAAGTGACAGGGTTATATTCAACACTTAACCTTTTATACCAAAAAATTGAGTCAAAGGCAAAAATAATAGGGGTTGAATACACACTATCAAGCACAGATGTCTTTATTCATGGTATAAACTTAGAAAGTCACTAGATTAACATCTTTTTGTATCAGCATATATTTATTGAGGGATATGAGGGATATAAAATCCTAATATATATATATATATTTACACCAAATGTAGAACTATTGCACAAGATACATGACTTCTTAAACAATGTTAAGCATAAGTAATAAAGTAGGATATTATACACCAATATAATTTTTAAGTAATCATTTGATATTCTGAGACTTGTGTTAGTACAAGTCCCGGAAAACAGAGACTGACCAAACAAAAACGCTGACTTAATATACTAAGTCTGAGATTGCTCTTTGGTGGACTATTGCCTTTTCTCCAGTGCATGGGGATATCGGCTTGGTGTATATAAGTTTAGGAGCTATAGGCAGCTGGTCGCACATTGTGTAGTGCAGGCGGGGGGGGGGGTCCCTTATACAAAAAACAACTTTAAATGAGAAAAGCAATGTCTGACATGCAGTTCTCCTTTATTATCATATTTTGTTTCCTAATTTCAGGGCTCACATGTACATGACTCAGAATTGCAAGAGGGGCCATAATTTCTACTTGACCTGCAGGCAGTAGTCCATCTGATACCTGGACTTTTCCCTTTGCCATCCAAAGCTACACTTAAAATTCAGCCAAATGTGATATTTTGGGTGATGAATAATAGTCTGCTGCAAGCATCTCACATTCTGTGTTTTCTAAAGTGATGTCTTACTCTCAGTTCTGATATTCGTGTCATATTAGTTTTAGTTTTGACCGTTGTCCTGCTTAACTGGAATCCTAATATGGTTACACCTATATATATTTTTCTCCTTGTGCATGTGGTCATATTATGTTTATTAAACAAGTACTCAGATGTGATGTTTTCCTTGTTTTGCTGGTTCTAGTTCTCTTTATAACTAAGAACCTACACTGAGAAACCTTCGACGTTTTGAAAGCTAGTTAATTTAGAATGTTATATAACATCCCCAACAGGCCTTCTCTTGAGGACTGCCCTTAATCAAATTGTTTCTGAAGACTAACTTCTCCAAAGCTTGGGTCAATATAAGTATGAGGTGACTTCCCTGAAACTCCTTCCATAAGCCCACAGGGTGTCTGTATCTCAAATGATATGTAATCCACAATCAGACTCAGTTCAGTTTAACCTTGGGTCCAGACTCCTTATGGGCCACTTCCTTCCTGTCCAATGTTTAGGGTTTCCTTCAAGAAATAGTTTCATTATTAGCAAATAGTTACCACTATACATCTCCATGCACTACACCAGTGTTTATGGTAAGGGCAACTTGAAATATTTGATTGCCAGCTTGAAATATCTGTTACATTTCACACTCTGTGTCATGAAAGGCATAGTCTTTGGTCCTCTCACATTATCTCATACACATTGCTATTTATCATAGTGATTTTGTCAGACGCGTCTTCTACTCAGAGATCACATTCATTGTGACAAAGCAAACTAAGGCTGGCTTTAAAGACAAACCACTGGGCAGACCAATGAGGGACTTTATTAGCAGAGCAGATGTACTCAACTAAAGCTAAAAAGTGACAGATTTTGTACTGTTTTTTCAACTTTTAAGAGTAATGTTTTCAACAAATACTGATGAGAGTTTAGGGACAAACTGCTTCCAAGATCTCTTAAAGTATTTCTTCACAGAAATGGTTGTAGACCTATGGAACAGATTACTGCAATGTCTGGGAGAAAAAAACCTACAGAGGTATTTAAGAAGGCATAGCACAGGAGATGACAAGGAGAAGGTAAGACTGAAGGGGGAGCAGAATGTAAAATGGGTTTAAAGGACAGATAGGTTTATTGTCCCCTTCTTACATCAGGTAAATGGAATGTTATGAGACTTGAGCCAACTAAATACATTTCTGTCTTGCTGGGTTGTCCTCAGCCATTGATCTTCCATGTTTTCTTTTCATCGATAAAGATGGTTATCATTCAGTCTATACTTACAAAGCCCATCCTTAGGAAACCATCTGTGGATCCACATAGCTTGGAGAATTAACTTTCTTAGTCCCATCTCTCCTCTATTGTCCTTCAATCTTCACTAAACTTGATGTCTCGCAACTGTCCAAACTTGAGCACTGTTATAATAAATAACCAGATTTGCAGTAAACTATAACAAGAGAACACACTACTGCCTAGACTTCAGAGAATTAATCTGGTTAGAACTATTACATCCCTTAGTTCTTTTCTTAGTTAACTAAAATAAACAGATTTCTCTACAAGCCAGAGAATTGCATAGCAAAAAAAGTAACACAACATTACTCCCCCAACAGAATGTTATGCTTTAGAGAAAAATCACTGATTGCTATAACCAAATCATCTAACACTGCTGGTGATTATATTCAAGTAGTGTAGCTAAACTGTGGAACTACATCCCACTACCAATGAAATTCATTCATAATGCAGACTCTCATTTAAAATACAATTAAAACATCCCCTATCAAATCAACAGATTTGCTCTTGTGATAAATGTCACTGTTATCTTCAACTTGCCATTTCATCAACCCATTTCTCTTCACTCAGAATCCTACGCCCCACAACCAGTCTTCACCAATACCTGGATATTTTACTAACATGTCCTAGCTTTATACATTGTTCTGTGGCACTGCTCACTCCCTAAGCTCTATACTTGTAATATAAACCTTACAATAGCCATATATATAATTCTCTCTGACTCTACTTTATACCCCACTTCCTAACTACAATATTAACATTGTTTGACCTACCTAGTTCCTTCCCTTGCCTCATTTCTTTGAATTTCTAAGCACCAAATGCATGATCTAGCATCTGTCTGACATACCCAATAATACACATCTTCGAATAGTCAGTGTTTAACATCTACTAATGCATAAGAATCTTTGATACTGTAATAGTTGCCTCTACTTTCATATGAATATGCTCTAATTAGCAAATGTATTTGTAATTGTTAATGTATTTTACTGAATGTCTGTTTAAAATGCTTGTATATGTTGGAACTTTTCTCCCTGGGCCTCAGCTGAAAGCATTTTTTTAAACTAAACAAGTCAGACAAAAATTCTATATGGACTAAATAATATATAAAAGTAAATAAAAGCAACATAAAAATAAATAAATAAATGGCCTCAGGTGCCGGCCAAGAACCTAAAGTAGCCAGAGGTCTTGACATAAAAAATGTGTGATTTATTCTGCACACGTTACCTCAGATGGATCAGCATTTGCCATTCTGGATTATGGAATTTTGAAAGAGAACTTGCAGACCCATTGAGGTTTAATACAGCAGTTCAAGTGTATTGTGTCTTATCTCCTGAGTTGCTTGGAAAGGGTTGTCTTTTTCAGACAAATATTTCTTCTGGGCACTACCTATAATGCTGATTCCACTGGCATCTGTCTTGGCTCTATTGGTTTTAATGGGCTCAGATTTCCACTTGGAAATGTCATTAGTCTGTATACTTAGATAGGTAGGGAATCCATTTTCACTGTAGTCAACTGTGTGCATGAGCTGTTGCTTGACATTACAGAGAGCATTCACCAAAGCCCTGGATGAAGTCAGATCCATGCATAAAGCCTACCTGGACATGGCCAAGGCCTTTGACACTATTTCCCACTCAAGCATCATTGATAAACTTACCCAGCTGGAGATCAAACCGTATATTGTCAGGTGGGTTGCAAACTGGCTCACCAATAGAATGCACACAGTCAAAATAAGTGACTCTACCTCTATCAGCCGACCTGTAACCAGTGGTGTTCCACAGGAATCGCTGCTCAGGCCCCTATTGTTTGGAATCTACTTTTTGGATGAACAGGCTAAAACAAAAGGCCTATAGCTGACAAAGTTTGGTGATAATTGTAAACTGGGTGCAGTCATTGAGTCCCCAAATGATAACATCCTACAAGAGGGACTTACACAGACAAATGAGTGGTGCGAAAGTCATGGGCTAAAACTCAATGCAAAAAAATGCATTATTATCACCATAGGTTCATAGGTGTGTACTAGGCTAATGGCCCTGGAGCCTTTACAAGCCTAGCCCATAGGAGTGCCCTGGCATCGTACCACCCAATATTAGTTTCCGGTGCCTCTATCAAATAGATCCACTGGAGTGATCCCCAAGGTGAACTTTCTATTACCCATCCACTCATCAAGATTTCTCTTGAAGAGGGACAGCAAGGTGCTCTGCTTGACATGTATGGCAAGTCTATTCCAGAGCATGGGCAGTCTCTGGGTTATGAACTTGTCCCTCCAGCATGTTCTGTTGGTTATGGTAATGAGATTGAGGTCTCTGGAGCGTATGGTGCAGAGGGATTGGGATTTCTTTAGATGCAGCATTTCTAACAGAGCTTGGTCAGACATGGCTTTGTAAGTCAAGCAGAGATCACCTCTAAGTAGGGGATATCAGACAGAGAATAGCTGTAGTCTTTTGAGTCTGTCCATATAGGACATGTGTTTAATGCCTAGGATCATCTTCATAAGGTACTTCTGTGGCCTCTTCACATGTTGCAGGTGTCTAGTATTTGTTAATACCACCCTAAGATGCAATTAGTGGTGAGAGATTTAAGCACACAGGTTGACAACAACCTTTCCTTTGACCTCCATGTCTCCACAGTGGTAAGAAAGGCTTTTTTCATTGCCCACCTCATAAGTAAGGCCATTCCATCCAGAAAAAAAGAGGTTATAACTCCCCTGTACTCCTCACTAATCAGGCCAATTATAGAGTACAATGCTACCTTTGGTATGTATATTACCAGGCACCTATAAAAGACCTCAAAGGTTTCTTACAAAAACAATTCAGGGTCTTCAGCATATGTCATACATTGACAGATGAAATCACTGTCACTATACTCCTTGTCTTACAGACTACTCAGAGGCAACCTCAGCCTTGCATATAAAGTAATCTCAAATCCTTCTCTAATGCAAATGCTGCACATTCATAAATCAAATGGTATAAGATGCACTCGCTCTAGGGAACTCATCCTAGTACGTGACATCAACAGGACTTGCTGGAGAGACATATATGTCTCACAGAGGTTACCTCTCCTCTGTAATAAACTTCCGCTTCAGGTGAAACAGAGCTCCTCGCTGACCCTGTTTAAGCGTAATTCAGATGACTGGATGAGAAACCGCAAATTCATGACAGGAGTTTCACCTGTGTCTCTCTTGGACAGGGGCAGTAGTTGTTGACTTTGTTCCACTTAATACCTTGATATTCTTGGGAACAGGGGTTGTACTTGGCTAGGCTAGTAAGGGCCCAAGGACCATTAGTCTAGTAACCTCTTATGATCCTATGATCCTATGAAAAGAGAAGTCCAGGATATCAGTGTCATGCATATGATTCCCAGTTATTCTGATCTTTCCATCAGGAGTATCTTACTGCTTTTAATGATGTTTATAATTGCTGCATGATATCCTTACATGGCCTTTCAGTTTACTGTAGATGATTAAGGCTATGGGCTGCAAATAAGCTTCATTTTTAGTGAGGAATATGAATGTGGTGATCTCCATTGTCTACCATACAATTCTGTACAAGTAACTTAAGCAACCAATACTCAGTGGTCACCCTCTAAAAAAATACATCTGTGTCTAGCGGATTTACCTGGTTAACAAATACATAAAGCAAAATTCATGCATTACTTAATTTAATGTATTTTTTATATTTAAAGTTCAAGACTGCTAATATAGAAGCTTTGATGATACACATGACTGTCAGGTCTTCCAACATTCTGAATTTTTCCTTTATAATTATATACTGGAGAGGAGACTGAATCCTGATTCTAAGGGATAACATCTAATGTTATTATTAGTTTCAAGCTGACACTGAAGGACCAACAATATGCAGTTATTAAAATTTCTTGCTACCATCTTCTGGATATAGAGTGAGTCAAGTACCTTATTTCATCAAGTGGTGTTGTTATGTTTGTCCATGTTTTGGTCTTACTGCCCTTGACTAATGTCATGTTCTGTACCTTGACCTATTTGACACTGGCCACTGCCACCTGTACTGGGTGTAAAATAGCACAGTCAGTAGCTTTACTGGCAATTACTGTCACAATAACAACACTTCTGTGCTTGCTACAAGGTTGTAGTTTGTAAGTCAGGTTTAGAAAGTAACTTTATTAACCCAGTGTGTGTTATACAGTTTGTTTTATTTCTGAACTGGTGAGCTAATGATATCCTAGCAGCCAATGTATCCACTCTGTTGCACTGATGATGGCCTACTAATGGTTGCCACAGTGACACTGGAAAGATTTAGGAAAGCATTTTTGTCTTCTGACAGGCTCCTCTCCTGTAGAATTCTCTACCACCTCAGCTTCAAAGGTATACTTCAGTGACCATTTTTAAATGCAAGATCCTTTTACTTTTTGTGCTTGATTATTTACTACAGTTTCTTACTTAATGTATACATTGATGTTTACTATATAGTTGTTATTGTTTCAATGTGTCTTTATATTTTTATATTGTATTTTTCTTGGAGTGTACAGTTTTTTGAAGTCAAGCACTTAAAGAGTCACTTAGTTAATGTTGATCTAACTGATTTAAACATATATTCAATATTGTCAAGTCAGAGATTTATGGCATTTCAATATTAATGCTACTTTCATGACTGGGACAGTGGTGAAACCATTCCAAGATATGCTAGCTGCTGCACAGCTTCAATGCAGAACATTACATTTTGGAGGTGTCCTCAAGCCACATTTAAAGGATACAATAGATTCAGTCCTTAGATAACATCACATTAAATAAACTAGTTGGAACATTTAAAATGGAAACTGCAAGCATACAGGGCAGGAAAACCAGTACTACTGTGGAACAGATACAAAACAAGCTGCTCAGGGTACAATGTCATAGGCAGCACTAGATGCACACCTCTCAACTGGATTTTTGCCTCATGTTTTTGATCAGTTCCTCATAAAATCTGTGATTTTTCTGGCAAATGTTTGGGGATTTTTTGTCATTAAATTATGACAGAAATTTAAGTTTCAGACTTTATATCCTTCAAAAATGCATGCTTAATACAAAATGTGTTATTTTAACAACTTTCTAAGTTTATAAGTACAATAATTAATATCTGTCCCTGATTTTGGACCTTTGTCCCATCCATTTTTTTGGCTTTATCCAGATTTGTTATGATAAGAGGTTGAGAGATATGAGGTGCAGGAGACCACTGAGCACCATAGCACAATTTCTCAGTTGCCCCAGAGTACTGTTCAAGTCTATGACTTGCTCAGAGTCAGACAGTAAACAAATGAATACTGAGGGATTCAAACCCTTGACTACAAAAAGCAGGTCATTAACACCCCATAGCTTTAATTGACACTGATAACTGCCAATACATGAAATCTGACTTGGACTTCTTCTTTTGCTGATTCTTGGGTTCCTGTTACTGATAAATGTATTTTCTGATACACCTAGAGCAGAACTACTTGCTAGGTTATATGGTGACAATCCACTGTATGACATGCTATCAACTATGACGTATGGAAGACTCACATGGCTTTTTTTAAGAATATCCTACTCAAATGTCAGACATACTATAGGAGTAACTATATTTCAGATGATGAGTCATTATTTATTAACAAGTAGAGACTAATTTGGCTACCGTAATATCAGATTGGCATTGAGTACTTCAGATGCCCATGTGCAGGCAAGTAATCTGAAAGAATTATAGATGGCACAAGGGCAACAGTTAGAAAGTAAATCCGTCAGCTTCCATTAAATTCAGTTCATATTGCTTCAAAAAGTCTATCCAGGGAACCAGAAAGAATGCTAGTGTACATCCATTGTGATAATGCATATTGATTATATTTTCTTCAGCAGCCACTGGCATGTTTAGCTGATTTTACCTGCTACTTTTATAAGGGTGTGCAGAAAGTGGTTTATGTAAAACATTAATACATTTTCTCTACGGATGATCTCACAGCCTTTGCCATACAGCACACTAAGGCAAGGTTATCTGAATATAATTTTTTCTATACTACACTGTGATAAGTTATTATTTAAGTGCTCTCGAGTTCAAAAGTGTATCTGCGTGTTTGCATTGTGTAACATTCTCAACACAGTCTCACTTTAGTCCTTCCCGCTGCCATTTCAGGTGCTGTAAAGTAAATGGTAGACAAGTGGATTCACCTTCCAGACTATTTTAAGGCGTGCTTAAGGCCATTTTTAAGACATATTGGTGGAGTGGTGATTCCATATTGTTCATGTAAATCCAAGACTGAATACCTGCTCCTGAAAAATAAATCACAAAATGATTAAAACTGAAGGTTGACATTTTGCAAACTTGCAGAAAGTGTGGTGATTGTTCTCATTGTGACATAGTGAACTTTTTAACATGACATCTAAGTGAACTTTTATTGTACTTTTACCTACAAAAATAATATAAAAACAAAATATGTGATAGTTCTCTCTTCCTCTACATAAAATGCAATCTCAACAAGTTGTAAACAGATTATACAATGAGCAAATAATTTGCAAACTCATAATAGCAGCAATAAGTACATTTCAGAGAGTTTCTGCAGGGGCTAAGACTATATTGCATTGCTTCCCTTATTAACTCTTGATCAAGTGTAGACTGGATAAGGTTTCATCTTGTTGAGTACATTTCCCCAGTCCCAAACACGATGCAGTTATGCACCAGGAATCATGACTTGTACAGTTTCTGTTTCTGCACCACCATCAGTGATTTAGAGTTTTGTAGCATTTTACGTTTTTTCTGTACTATGGAGTTACAAATAAAGGGGTACATGAGGTCACTCCCTGCAAAAATGCTTTGTCTGTGTATACGTAATGTTGTGTGTGTATGTGTGTGTGTGTGTGTGTGTGTGTGTGTGTGCGTGTGTGTGCGTGTGTGTGTGTGTGTGTGTGTGTGTGTGTGTGTGTGTGTGTGTGTGTGTGTGTGTGTGTGCGTGCATGCGTACGCGCTCACATGTACATGTTTTGCATCTAGTTGAATGCTTAACATTTTTGTTTTGTCTTGTTGAAGCTTTGACCAGTTTCAGCTTGATGAGATGTAGTGAAACACCTGTCACACATTTGCTACTAATTATTTTAACACTGGTGAAAAAGAAAAATTTAGTTTTGATGGAAAACCAAGTAACTTTCCCCCAGCAAGTTTCAATGATTTTGGGAGTAGGAATATTTATGAAGCCCTAATGTGAGGAGTGAAGCTCCTGCCATGGGGTGCAGGGAGGGGCCTTATCATATGAAACATTCAGTATAATTTTCATACCTGCTAGTGAGCATTCCTAGCTTGTTTGCAGAACCTTTGTTTCCTATATTTATTTTTACAAGTTCACAAAGATTGCTGTAATGCTGTTACTGCAAGCTTGATATCTTTCAGTACATATTGGCGACTTAGTCGCACATTTCAGTTCATTCTTACTCGCTTTGACAGTGACATGCATCACATTTAGAGTGAACTAAATGTCATGATACTACATTAACTAACAAGTTAGTATAAGCATGCTGTTCAGTCTCATAGAGAAGTAGACTCTGAAAGTGTAGCCATTTCTATCACAACTCTGACAGCATCCTATTAAGATGTACTTTCAGCATCAAAGCATACCTCATGTTTTGAAACGAACCAATGAATGGTACTGTGATATAATCACCACTGATATATGCATCCACTTAGGGTATTATTTTCCTTAATCTTCATTCAACATGTGTCTGTATGCTGTTGTGCTTTTGAACTTGGAATGTTGCACTAGATGTTCACATGCACATAGTGCCTGCTTTTGACTATGAACCCCTTCCAGACACATTAACCATACCAAAATTTGTCATGACACCATTTTTATTTTGTCAAGCTAATAATAACTTTTTTTACACCATAATAAACTGAATTGAAACATAAAATGAAACAAATCTGAAGTGGCAGCAATGTAATAATGATCTGCAGTTCACCAAGGGGATGGCTGCATTCCCATACCACTCAACCTCCCAAGCAGCATCCCTGACCACTTACTCAGTTAAAGCCCTTCACTCTACAGAACAGCATATAACACCACTCACTCATACCACTGATATATTTGTCAATGCCAAAGAAATAGGGAAAATCCACCTGAAGAAAATAACCCACCAGGCTGCACACAAGCATCTTATTGCCCCTTTTCCCCCTAACTCAACGTACCACCTACTGTTCAGTCTCCAAAAACTGCTTCACAATAACCATAAAACAATGCACATGAACACTGAATATACCCAAATATAAATCATTTAAATGTATCCCATCCTCTCTGTACCATATATTGTCTCTCTCTATAAAATCCCATCATTTAGTCACTTGAATATTGAACAAATAAGCTGCCCTGGCTAACCCTATGATTGATAAACCTCCTTGCTGTTTCATTAGCTGAAAACTGAATTGCTTCCATCTCAGAATAATTACTGACCATTGAATGACAGATCTTTAAAACATTTGCTACAAGCATAATAAATCTTAAATGATCCATGAAAGAAATCTGTGCTTAGGTTATAGGGATGTATATCAAATCATTGCCCCTAACATAAACAATAATAACATTGACAGCATCACACTATATGGAAAGTTCATCTGCCACAGGTAAAAACTTACCTTCCTTTCAAAAGACATCCCAGATATCGGAATCAAGGCTCATACAGATTCCTCCTGGCCTTACTGATGCTTTCTTTGAAGCACAAACACAAAAGAATGGCCAGTAATCAAAATCCTCCTGCATCATGAAAACATACAAACAATTGACTACTTAATTAAAATGACACTCCCTGTTCAGAATCATGTAAAATGAGAGAGGTCAGCTGAGTAAAATACAAAAAAAAAAAACAAAAAAAAACAAAGACCAGATTGTTATTTATTAATTAATTGAATTAATTGTTTAACTGCTGTTTTATAGTTGGATAGAATTTGTCAAATGATTTATATATAAGTGGGTGTTTTTTATCTATACAACAGTTCTGATGAAGTCCTCAGGGATGAAAGCACTTAACTGTATTGTGAATTAAACATTTTTAATATAACACTCCCTACTGAACCTTAATGACTACTATGACACCAGGCAATACTTTAACGAGCCCTTATAACTACTAAAGGCTTTAGATGCCTACCTACATTTCCTTTTAATAACTTCAATGGGATTACCTCCTGCCAACAGATCTGATACTCTGCCAGTCCTAAGCAAATGAGAAGAATGCTGACCAGGGCCAGATCCAGCAAAAGGCAATGTAGGCATTTGTCCATAGGCCTGGTGCTGACTGGGTGGAGGCTACCATCAACATTAATTAAATAAAAAAAAAAAAAACAAGTCTGAATTTCAACATTAGTTTAAAAAATGTCTGTAGTGGGCTGGTGTCACAAAGAGGTCCAATTTCCTGCTTGATAACAGGTCCATTCTCATTGGCTCTGCTTCCCAGCCCAGTTCCTCTTTCCTTAACAAATTCTTTAAGGCAATTAGCTGGGACAAAGAGCAAATGAGGTAAGTGACACATGTTTTAAACTATGGAACACTGTCACAAAGAGGAAACAGTAACAGCATTAGCAATGAAGCTTCAATCCCAGTATCACTGTATTCCTATATGAAACAATTCTTGTTTTGCAGCAACAATTGATTTATTTCTTTATAATTCAGGAGTCAGTCTGTAATCCCGGTATGCAATGCAATGAACAAAGTGTGTATATTTGTAATTTGTGTGTGCGCGTGTGTGTGTGTGTGTGTGTGTGTGTGTGTGTGTGTGTGTGTGTGTGTGTGTGTGTGTGTGTGTGTGTGTGTGTGTGTGTGTGTGTGTGTGTGTGTGTGTGCGCACACGTGTAATGTCCCAGTTAGGGGACTTTCTAGTTAAGAGACTTATTCAACAATAAATAAAAGTGTGCATAATATCCGACTTAGGGGGCACTTGATTTAGGAGACTTGCATAGAGTCAAAACCTATACCTTTGTTACACAAAGCAAGAACCTTAATCCACCACACTAACCGCCATACCTCCATTAACTTTGTTTACAAAATATAAATTGATGTAAAATCTGTTATTCTGTTAATTTTGTAAATTATTTAAAGCACTCTGCTGTTATCTGTCTCCAGTTTTGCAGAACATCTCTGATTTTGCCTCATATTTATACACTGCCCTTGAGCAAGTCACTTGTTTAGACGGTGTGTTGGGTCAACTGGAAATTTGAGTTAGGCTCTTAAATGTTCCCATGGACTGCAAACCTAGTAACTACCTATGAACCAGAGTAGTTATTGTGCAAAGATCTGAATTTCAACATCAATTTACAGAAAAAGTCTGACGTGGACTGCTTTCAGAAAGAGGTCCACTTTCCTGCTTGACAAGAGTCTCATTGAATGTGCATCCTAGCTCGGCTCCTCTTTCTTTGACAAATGCTTTGAGTCAGTGAACTGAGCCACAGAGCAAACAAAACTGTAGACCCTTGCCCCACGGTATGGTCACTTGCGTGCTAGCCATCTACTAAGCCCTTTTATTACTTGGGCACTTCCCAATATATCAGACTCAGAAATCCTACCCCCTAGAATTCAAGATCTTAGACATGACCACCCCAAAAAAAAGGGAGGAGGAGTGGCCCTAATCTACTCCAGCTTACTCTCCATCACCCCCTACCAAAATCCAATTCCTCAGTTCAACAATGCTGAACTAGTCATAGGAACCCTTAAACTAAATAATCCTAAAAACATTTGTATCATAGCTCTCTATATACCCCCAGGGAACAATATTAATACTGTTGAGGAAATTCTTCAATGGGCCTCAACCAATATCAAGTCTGAGACATACATCCTAGGAGATGTAAACATTGACTGGAACAAAATTACTGCCAAAAATCCCACTATATCCATCAATCTATATAACATCTCCTGACTTACTAATGCCATAACCAGACCCAATAAAAATAACCCCCCAGGCTCCATATTGGACTGGATCCTTGTCTCCCACCCAAATAACATCTCCCACATTGACACCTTACCAGACTCCATTAGTGATCACTTACCAGCCTTCATCCATAGATCAACTCCCTCCTCTCCTTACCTACACCAATATAACCATACTCAGAATCTCACAAACTTTAACGCCACAACTTTCTCCAATTCTCTAAAACTTATAAACTGAGACAATCTAAATGCCCTTCCTCTAGATATTGCTGTAGAACTCTTCAACTCAACCTTCTTAGATACCCTAAACTCCCAAGCTCCTCCAAGAACAAAATGTATAAAGACCAATTCCGCCCCCTGGCTTACTAAGGATACCAAAACTCTCATGTTACAAATGGACAAGACCTGGAAACTCTATCACCACAATAAGCACCCTAACACCCTTCTTAAATACAAACAACTCCGCAACCTAGCCAAAAAAAGTATTACACAGGATAAAAAATTATACTATATCAAACTCCAGACTACTCATTCCACAAATCCCAAACAATTCTGGAAATCTTTCAACTCCCTTCTCAATCCAGGCACCAAAAACAACCCTTGCCCTGACACTAGCAAATCTGACACAGAAATAGCTACACTGTTCAATTCCTTCTTTACTAACTCAATAGCTGAACTCACCAAAACTTTCCCCTAACAACACCCCCCCATCTCAAATCCTCTCCCCAATCTTCCTTCCTAAACTCTCCTCCTACTTTTCATCTCAAACCCATCCCCACATCATACATAAAAAAAAATTCTCTCTAAACTTAAGCCATGCTCCAATGCCACTGACAACATCCCTTCTCTCTTTCTAAAACTAGCAGCAGACAGCATTGCCATCCCCATTAGTATACTCATCAATAGATCCATACAGAAATCATATGCCCCTAAACTGTGGCATTACCACCTTTACCCTACCCCTCCACAAAGGAGACAAATATAATAACTTCTCCAACTTCTGTCCCATTGCAATTCTGTCTCCTATTTCAAAAATTCTTGAGAAATGTATCTACCACCAGCTAATGCCATTCCTTACAAATAACCAACTCCTCACCCCAACACAGCATGGGTTCCATCCTGGCCATAGCACAGTAACAGCTCTTCTTTAATTTATAGACATAGTAAACCATGTCTGTGACTCCAGCAATCTAGTATCCACAGTCCTCCTCGACCTCTCCAAAGCTTTTGATGCTGTCTCCCATACCCAACTTCTCACCCACCTTTCTAAACTTAACTTCTCATAAAATAATTGACTTCAACAATTGGCTAAGCTTATGGTGTCATTCAAAGGGGATCCAGTATCTGTCTGCCTGGGATGACATGATTGACAGACCATGATGCTTTGCCAGAGATGGTCTGCACCTGTCGCCCCTGGGATTCAGGTTACTGGCTAAGGCTCTTGCCACCCCTATAGTGCCTTTTTTAGGCAAACTTCAAAGGACAAAACCACCACCGTAACAGGTACAAGCATGCAACATCTGAAGGTAATGCTACTCAATGCTAGAAGTCTAAACCTCAAAATGCACTCTCTCGAGGCACTCCTAAAAATGGAGAACATCGATATCTGTGCAGTAACTGAGACCTGGTTCAAGGCTCCAGAGAGCACCCCTGCAATACCAGGCTACAACTCTTACCACACTTTTCGGCCACCAAACCAGGACCGAAACACTAAAGGTGGAGGAGTGTCAATATTCACCAAGGATATTCACACCACCAGGCTAGTTGGCTAACACAATGTGTCTGAAATTCTCCAGGTGCAACTAACACTAGGTAAGACTGCAATACAAATTGTAGCTTGCTACAGATCCCCCACCATACCCCAAGATTCTCACTACACCTTTCTAAACATACTGGAAAATATTAAGATAGAACCAAACACCCTAATACTGGGTGATTTTAACTACCCTGCCATTAACTTGGAAAACTACTCATGTCCCAACACCTTTGCGCAACGGTTCTTGGAATTCATAAATTCCAATGCCCTGGATCAACTAATCCATAGTCCCACCAGGGGCTCCAATATCCTAGACCTGGTCATTACCAACATGGGAAATCAATGCTCCATACCTATGGTCACCCCCTCGTTAGTCAGGTCGGACCATAAGCTAATCACCCTTAACATCCACATCCCACCCCCACCCCCACCCCCACGCCCCAGTAAAGAAACCACCATAAAAAACTTCTCCAAAGCCAACTTCATGCTACTCAAGTCAGAAGTGACAAACTTCATGACACCCATGCAGACGGGAACTGAAAGTTCAACTGCTGAATCCTACACTAAGGTACTGTATGAGCACATCCACTCATGCATGAATCGTGCCATCCCAAATAGAACCAAAATGCTCTCATCCAAAAAAAGGAAGCCAATCTGGTGGTCCCCTGCTATAAACAAACTTTACAACAAAAGGAAGAAACTTTTGCAGAAAAGAGGAAAATCCCAGGATGCAAAAACTCCTTACTAGCCTCAGTAAGAAACTGAGATGCCTCATAAAATCCTCCAAAGCTAGTTACGAAAATAAAATTGCCAAAGATTCCAAAGACAACCACAAAGCATTCTATAACTATGTCAAGAATCTAAATGGCAATGCTCAGATCTGCTCTGAGCTAAAACAGAATGGCATTAAATATACTGATCTGAAGGATATTGCCAATATCCTGGCAGATCGATTCAGTGCCATCTTCACCCCCCTCTCACCCCCTAAATGGCCCATCTCAATACCGGAAGATTGCCAAATTCCAGTAATAACGGCCACACAGGTACAAAACGCACTCTCTAAAGCCAAGAATGCAGCATCCATGGGACCAGATGACATCTCGGGCTGTGTACTTCATGAACTACAATATGAACTGGCATCTCACCTAAGTGTCATGTTTAATCATAGCCTCACCTCAGGTTTCGTGCCCACTGAGTGACGCAGAGCAACAGTTATCCCAATCCACAAGGGGGGATCCACCTTGGATCCTGGAAACTACCGTCCCATCAGTCTGACAAGCCTTATCTGCAAGGCCATGGAGCGTATTATCATGGAACTTATAAACAAAGACATTGGCAACCTTCAAACACTGGACCCCACCCAGTTTGGGTTTGTGAAGGGCCGATCTTGTCTCCTGAACCTGATTTACTTCTTTGAATCAGTCTCCAGAGCCATGGACAAGGGTAAGGTAGTCCACACAGCCTATCTAGACCTTGCCAAGGCCTTTGACACCATCCCCCACTCTGGAATCATAGATAAACTTACTAAGTTGGGCATTAATCCCTATGTCACCCAATGGGTTGCTAAATGGCTTACTGATAGAACCCACACTGTAAAAGTAGCCGACTCCAAATCCAGCTCCAGACAAGTGACAAGTGGAGTACCTCAGGGTTCAGTCCTGTGGCCGCTCTTGTGTGGCATCTACTTCTCTGAAGTACAGATCAACACTAAGGGACTCTGGCTAACAAAGTTTGCAGATGACTGCAAACTGGGATCCATTATTGAATCCCCAAATGATGTGGATACTCTACAAAAGGGCCTTACAGAAACAGATGCTTGGTGCCAGAGCCATGGGCTCAAGCTCAATGCCAAGAAATGTATTGTTATCCCCTTTGGGAAAAAACATGTATCCATGAATTACCATATAGGTGGCAGTACACTAAACACAGAAAGTGTGATAAGAGACTTAGGGACACAGGTGGACAGTGGTCTCACCTTCAATACCCACATCGCCACAACAGTCAGGAAATCCTTCTATGTGGCACACCTCATCATGAAGGGCTTTTCATCCAGAAAAAAGGAGGTCATTGTCCCACTGTACTCATCCCTCATTAGACCCATTATAGAATACAACGCCCCATTTGGTATGTACCTCTCAAGACATCTGCAACAGCTGGAAAGGCCTCAGAAATAGCTCACTAAAAGAATCACAGGCCTAAAGCAGATGCCCTATGCTGACTGCCTTAAAAAACTCCAGCTATACTCTGTTGCATATCGTCTACTCAGAGGCGATCTCTGCTTAACATACAAGGCCATGTCAAACCCAGAGCTGTTGGACATGCTACACTTAAAGAAAACTCAATCCCTCAGAGCTACATGCTCCAGGGATCTAAACCTTGTTATCACAATAAACAAAACATGCTGGAGGGATAGGTTCCTGACCCAGAGACTCCCCAGTCTCTGGAATAGATTGCTCATACATGTCAAGCAGAGTGCCTCTTTGGACCTCTTCAAGAGGAACCTTGACGACTGGATGGGAGAAAGGAAATTCACCCCAGGGATCACGTCAGTCACCCTGCTAGACAGGGGTCCAGGAAAGTAAATAATGTGGGAAGAAATAGCCAGGGAATTGTTATGGCTAGGCTTGTATAGGCCCTAGGGCTGATAGCCTAGTACCAACCTATGAACCTACGAACCTATGAACACCATTACCTGGTTTAGCAGCTGCCTCTCTGATAGATCCCAGGCTGTGAAATGGAAAACTGGCACCTCTGCCTTTCTTCCAACCCCAACCGGGGTACCCCAGGGATCCATACTCGTCCCAATCCTCTTTAATATTTTCATTAATGATTTCCACACAACAATTCCCAACAGCAAAATAGTACAATATGCAGATGACTCAACACTAGTCTGCTCTGCCTCCGACCTCCTTGAGCTCCAAACTAAAACTTAAACTGCTTTCTCAGTTACTGAAAACTGGATGCTTCAAAATCATCTCTCCCTAAATGCCAACAAATCAAAAATCCTACTAATCACCCCATCAAAATCTATCCCTCTTGACAAAACCTCCTTCAAAATTATCAGCCATGCTAACTCCACTATAGAAATTGTTCCTTTTGCCAAACTTCTTGTGGTTACCATTGACGAGCATCTAAAATTTGATACCCATATTCAACTAAATATTAAGAAAACCCATCAGAAACTTGGCATGCTGTACAGAAACTCACACTTCCTCTCCCCTTAAACTAAACAGACCCTTGTCTCAACCTACTTACTACTCTCTCTGATGTATGGTGCTCCCTTACTAACCAGCCTATCTTCCTCCACCTCTTCTAAACTGGAAACCTACTACAACAAAATCTCAAAGTTCTCAACTTTATCCAAATACTCTACTCATCACTGTATACCTCTCCACCAGCTGCAATGGCTAGAACTTCCCAACTACCTGGACTACCTCCAACTCTCTACAGCTCACAAGCTTATTTTCAAACCTAATACATGTCCAGCACTTGCTAACATCTTACCTTCATACACCCCTCACAGAATCTGCCCACCAAAATCTAATCTCTGTGTACAAACCAAATCGTCCCACTGGGCAGCTACTTCTATCCTTTATCTTAGCCAAAAAATGGAACTCTCTCCTTCCATCTCTACAAATCTCTGAAAACTTTGAACACTTCAAAACCCAGCTCCATTCCTACCTCTCCTGTAGCTGGTGGAAGCGCAGTTGTACTCTACCTACCTAACTTCCTTAATACATGATCACTTTTATCACATTCAAAGTCCCATTTTTTTCCTTACTTACCAGGGATCAATCCCTTAATAACTACATTTAGATCTCTATCTGACATTTCTAACCTATGAACAAATTCTACTCTACCTACAAACTTGTAAATATGTATTATATATTGTATATATGTTGCAGTTCAACTGTGCTTAGTTTACTATTTAATGCCTACAAGTTGTTTACTGTACTTTTTGCAACTGTGTATTGTATTTTGTTGTATTTTGAATTATGTAGCTTTTACTTTGTACTATGTATTCTGAATTATGTAGTTTTTACTTTGTACTATGGAGCTTTTCTCCCTTTGCCTCCACTGAAAACAGGCTCTTTGAGCCCAGTGGACCTCCTCGGTCACCAAACTGGAAATAAAATAAATAAATAAATAAAATAAGGGAACTATCACATGATTTTGAGCACAATCACAGACAGGAGACAGCAACAGCATTAGCAATTAAAATTTGGCCCTGGTACCAGCTGTCATAACTCCATTAGCTTCTTTGACAAAATACATTTTTATGTAAAACCTTTTTCACTTTTTAAATCATTTAGAGTAGTCTGCTGTTATCTGTTACCAGTTTTGCAGAACATCTCTGATTTTGCCTTATATTTAAGCACTGTACTTGAGCAAGTCATTTGACAGTGGGTTGGGTCAATTGGAAATCTAAGTAAAGCTACAAGCTGTTAAAGAGCTGCTTCCTGTTATGCATGGTTTGATTCACTTTCATTTGTCTTTTATGTGACTCTGTCTAGTTACTTCATCAGACAGTCCTCCAGGGCTACTCCTGAGAAGTAGCACTTCCCAACAGGAAATAAGACTGCATGGGAGATATGATAATTATGCGATAAGACTCCTGTTCATAGGAGTTGTTCAACAGAGCATTTATTAGGTTAGCCCAGTGAGTAGATGTTGGCAGGCTTACCAATGGGATATGGGGGAGGTTATTAAGATCTTCAATTTCAGTAAAAAAATAAAAAGAGAGAGAGAGAGAGAAGAAGAAACGGAAACTGTAGGAAAACAGAGGTGAACAATCAGGTGGAAAAAAATGGTAGAACAGGCAGGTGAGAATAGAAATGGACAAATCTTTGAGATATGCTTACCTACTATGTGATTAAATGTCTTGGTCAGTGTCACACAGTAGGTAAATGAAGGTAGAAAGATTGAAACCCTGTACCCATGCCACAGGAATCAGCTCACTCACTATTAGAGTAGCAGTTTTTATTTAAATGCAGAAATCCTTCACAATCCAATCATGTAGGGAAGACTGTATAATAAAAAAATGCAACAATGATTGCATAATGGATTCTGAATAACAGACTCCAAATAATGCAGACTATGTATATCGCTGTGGTGGTGGTGCTGTGGTAGTGTTGTCGCCTCACAGTTAGACATTGCCCGTTCGATTCTCAGTTAGAGCGTCTTCTGTGTGACGACATGCGTGAATGGGTGTTCCTTCGTTGAAGGTTGTGCGTTAGGCCCGGCAAGCCAGCACGTAAAACTCTACTGCCAATCATTAGCTGACCGGAGTTCCGCTGTGGTGACCCTAAAAGCCGAAAGACACAAAATATGACCTGGCAAATGTCAGCCCCTTTGCAGTAAGTGGAGGCTGTAAAGAAGGTACTGTAAAAATACATTTCTAAAATGCAACATACTTAAACTGTATTGCACAATTCAGGCCATTTAATGAATTAATTAATTTCTTAGTGAAATGAATAAAGTACAACAAATAAGGCAATATAAATGCTGCAGCAGTTTTTTCTTCAACAACCCACAAGTCATACTAAAATCATAAATATTACTGCATATACCATACTGTTTCTGTAACACTGAATCAGTGGTAAGTCTACTGACTCTAAAAAATTAACTCTTCACTATGCCCCTGAATATATGATTGGGGTGCATATTTTCCTATGTGAATATCTATTTGCTTGCACTTCTTTCCTATAGCTACCTGTAGATAATATTTCATTATTATTTTTAATTGTAATACCCAAAATATTGGTTTCTACTGTAGAATATTTTACCTTACATTTCAAAAAATCCGTCACATTTTCCAAATACTGAACATAGTCTAAAAGACTTATTTCATTCCCTTTCCAGACAAGAAAAATGGTGTCAACAAAATGTTTATAAAATAAAACATTCCTACTTAAAGCATTAGGGGAGTCAAATACATACATATTTTCCCATTTATCAAGCACTATATTTGCATATGTGTTCGCCACTGATGTTCTCATGCTGACACCTAGCTGTTGATGGTAAAATTGTTGCTTAAATAAAAAGATATTGCTAGTCAAATCTATTTCTAATAAAAGGGGGCCACATGCTTGCAGACACATGCATTTCATTGATGACCTCCCCATGTCTTCCATGTCATCAAGAATAGCTATCCCATCTGACATCACTCAATATAGGTCTGATCTACTTGAAGAATGGCTAATAATGCTGTATTGTTGCAGCATATATCTCCAGGGTCAACAGAGTTGGATTGTGGACAAATGTGGCCATACGCAGGGTAATGAATCAGGTCTCTGCAAAGCGTACCAGTATCTCATTACTCTGCTGTCTCTCCTCAATTATCAAACATGTCAGTGTACATACTAATTTCTTTACTTTTACAATAATCATGGAGATTTGGATTTTATTTAAAACTTTTATTTCAAATTTTCCAAAAAAAAAAAAAATCACAGACATTTTCAAAACAAAGCATAACACTCTCACATTGAAAACAGACTGAGCATGAGAAACAGTTAATTTATCTTCATAGCATATAGTGAAATACTAGACAGCATCTATGTGAAGGGTACAGGAATTCAAAACACAAATATGTAACACATTTGGAGAGGTCACTTGACATGAGTGTTCCTAAGGCAAATAGTCTCAATTTTTCTCTCCCATAAGTAGTGTTTGCACACAAGTATTATCTAAATGCTTCAACACCATATATATTTGGGATAAAACTAAACAAAGAATTGACATCCATAGTCACCATAATAAATTCACTTTCATTATTAGTTACATGCCATTTATACATTTCTAAGAAATTGCTAGCATCACATATAAAACTCTTGGCATTCTTTAACAAAGGACTCAGTATCTATTTTAAATATCTAGAAATAGGTTCAGTAACCCATCCTTGATCAGAAACTATAGGTTTCATGGGGGGATGGTACTTATTTTATGTATCTTAGGCAATCCATAAAGCCATTTGGATGTGTGACATACATAAAGTCACATAGCTCGTATGGAGTGTCATCATGTACTTGCAAATCATAGATAAAACTATTTACTTTATGTATAACATAATTAACATCATACCTATTTACAACTTTAAATATCTCAAATAGAAATGGAAAAACAGCGTTCAAACAGCACAAACGAAAACTCAATAAAAAAACGTTGTACTCCTATGTGTCATGAGACGCCAATCTGGTTGGTAAAGAACTCCAAGCGAGTATAAAAAACTGAATTTAATGTACAAAAAAGATAAAATGAACAACACAATGAAAACAATTAAGCGCTTTCACTCGCAAAATACGAGCTTCTTCAGAACTGTTACAAACAGGAAACAGATACATTTTAAAAAACTTTTTGGCGCCAAGACGCTACCTTGTAACAAAAGTTCTTAAAGATGTACTAACAATGAAGTATTGTTAAAAACATTGTATCCTAAACACGTTATGTCCATCTAAAAACATTCGATTAATAATCAATTAATAATAAATAAAAAATAGTATTTAAATAAATTGTAAACTATGTACTAATAACTTACAATGTATTTGATATATTTGGTAACTAATAAATGCCATAAATGTATAATACACACACACACATATATATATATATATATATATATATATATATATATACATAAAAATAAAAATAATAAAATGTACCATTTATTATTTATTATTAATTGATTATTAATCGAATGTTTTTAACAATACTTCATTGTTAGTATATCTTTAAGAACTTTTGTTACAAGGTAGCGTCTTGGCGCCAAAAAGTTTTTTAAAATGTATCTGTTTCCTGTTTGTAACAGTTCTGAAGAAGCTCGTGTTTTGCGAGTGAAAGCGCTTAACTGTTTTCGTTGTGCTGTACATTTTATCTTTTTTGTACATTGCATTCAGTTTTTTATACTCGCTTGGAGTTCTTTACTGACCAGATTGGCGTCTCATGACACATAGGAGTACAGCGTTTTTTATTGACTTTAAATATCTCAGAATCATTTAAAAAATCTATCATATGCTCATTATAATCCTCTGCATTTATAATGAAAATAGCTCCCCCCTTTATCTGCTTGTTTAATGACTATATCATTATTATTATTTAGAGCTATCATAGCATCAAACTCGTCTTTTGATAAATTATATCCTTTCCCATTACATGGCAAGTTAAACAGCTTATAAATCTGTTGTTCACATACATTTTGAAAGCTGTAGTAACACGATTACTAACAGGGACAAAGGTACTCCATTGTTTAAAAGTTTGAATCTCATTATTAGTATCATTAAATAATAATTTCAGATTTAAATTCCTAGTAAAGAGTCTTAAGTCTATCATGGCATTGGCAATTGATTCATTTGCACAAGGTACATACTGCAGGCCTTTTCTCAGTAATGAAATACATGCTTCATCCAACTAGATATATTAACAACCTGGGGAACATTGTTCACCTCTTTGCCAATAAATGTCTGTGTCTGTGGCCCATGGGTTTTAATCTTATGTCGCTTTCTCCTATTCTGCATCTTCCCCTTACTTGTGAGGGGATGTTTTAAACAAAACTGAAGTAGCTAAATATAATTGGATTATCAGGTTGCAGGCAGAAAAGGAATCAGGTTTGAATGCAGTTGTCAGCCTGAAACTAATATTAAAGAATAAGGTGATGAAACTAAGATGAAAAATTGCATCATTAAATTATATATGTTTTTATAATGTATTTTTATGTATTATAAGCTTAGTCTTAATTTATGATGATATTTTAAATTTATAATTAAATGTTTAAATGTTAACATTTTTATAGGAATGAACTCGATTGGTTAATGTCATGTGATCATAAATATAAAATGCTGGTTTTAAAAATAGCTTTATTATGCACTGAGAAAGATACATTTTCCTAGAAGCTTAGCTTGCTATTAAAGTGGATTATTATACCTCAGGTGTTGAGATCTGGTTTTGTTTTTTGTATCAGGTAACTTACCAGTAAGCAAATTATTATAATTAAAAATTAAACTTGGTTTATAATAGTGACAAAATGCAAGAATGCACATGAAAGACACTGGGAATTCTTGTGGGTGAGACCAGAAGCAAAAGTATAGCAGAGTCTGCAACATTTCCATTCAACAGTAAGATATGAAGACTTAGTTGTGCTCATTCCTTTCTGTAGCTTATAATTAAGTCACATCATTATATTGCACTGTTCCTACCTGCAACATAGGGAAAATTTGGCCAGGGCATTGGTGAACTTCCCTTACTTTATTCAGTACATGCCATGGGATCTTACATATTCACCTGAGCTACCACCAACTCAAGCAGATGGGGAGCCCAAGTTTAACATTTTATCTGAAAGACAGCACTCTCAGGAGTGTAGTACCCCCTTATGCTGCACTGCAAGGATCAGTAATTAATCTACTTTATGTGGGAATAAAACCCACAGCCTTCTGCCCCAAAGGACCACTGTGTGAGTACCATATTAAATTGCAAAGCAAGTCATGTGACACTAGACATAAATAAATACTGAGAAATATTTTAAAAATGAAACATTACATAAATCATGCACTTGTTTATTTTCTTATGATAAGCACATGAAACCATAGCTACCTAACTCAACTGTGCATATATTTTTTTCAAAAAACCTTCACATCAATAATTTCACAAAATCTCTTTCATGTGTAACTTTCTGGGGAACAGTTCTAGAATTCTCCCTGCATTGCAGAGTGTTAACTCTTTGCCGTCCAAATTCTGACAATGTTAATATATATATATATATATATATATATATATATATATATATATATATATATATATATATTCAGATCCTTAGAAATGAATAGACAGAATATCTCAGCTGTTTTTTCAGCAAAATAAGCTCTCAAAGATGTTGCATTCCTAGCCTTTAATACATTCCTCACATGCCCTTGCATCTTTCTTATTAAGAAGGTTATTTTCTTCCTACATAAATAATATTATAGAGGCATGTCACAACACGTAGAATAAAAGGAATGTGACAGGTGAAGAGCTGATTTATTTGCACTTTTTTGTCTGGATGCTGTTAGCGAATGAGCCATTTAGCATTTGTTGCATAAACATGAGCATTAAATCTTAGACATGCTTGAAAACCATCTGGCTGGGCTATAAAGTAGACATATTTTGCTATCTAATTCTCTACCTGCTTCTCACAACAAAGTCTACATTGTTTGCTCTGAGGCTATGAATAAACTATTTAGCATGTTTAGCATACATGTGAAATATTAGATCTCAAATATGTTTGAAAATTGTTTGACTTGGGCATAAAACATATTTTACCACTGAATGATTTCATGTCTTCGTACCTACCCCTCCCCGAAACAATGCACATTTGAAAATGGCTATAAATTCTAGACACTGTTTTTTTAATTTTCAAAACAATTTATTTTTCCCTGTGAATTACAATTGTACTTCTGTAGGTGTTAAATAATACTGTTACAAATTCTACCTGAAATCATTATGATTTTTTTTTGATAATACAGTGTGTGTGTGTGTGTGTGTGTGTTTGTGTGTGTGTGTGTGTGTGTGTGTGTGTGCACGCGCACATGCATGTGTGTGTGTGTGTGTGTGTGTGTGTGTGTGTGTGTGTGTGTGTGTGTGTGTGTATTTAAAAAAATTTGACCATAATAACGTATGTGGACAGTAATTTCAGTGCCTGCATAAACATTTAGAACTGCTGGCTTTCTATTTATTTTAGTCACAACTACTGTGACCTGTGGTCTTTATGGAAAATTGGTGAATTTTGTCTTGGCATTGTTTCTTAGCGTATTCTAGCTAATAGACCACAAGACTGAATTAGTCAGTGCCAGGAGCACATTTATCCAGAACCCACAGCAGTATTTTAATATTTTCTGTCTGGATTTAAGTAATTAAAGGAAGTCTCAACATCTATAATTCCAGCTGCAAGATCTTCAAAGCCTGGCACAGTGCAGTTATTCTTATTCATCACATCCATTTACAAGAATGCTCACTAAATTCCATAAAATTTAACTCAACATGGAAGAGCAACAGTGAATGTTCAGCATCGTTTTCACTGGAAGAGGAATATGTTAACAAAGTACTTGCATGCTTAAACTATATTACAAGTAATTTTACAAAATAATATTCTATCTGTGCTATGTCATTTCCAATCAGTTATGTTGGAGTCCCATTCGGTCAGTTTAAGTGGAGTAGATAGCAACTTGTATAGCAGAACAGCAAGAGCCCTCTATCCTAGTAATGAGCTTAGTGAACAGCTAACACTGAATACTGAAGCACATCTGAGATGCATGCCTTCCAACTCTCCCTGGCCTTTAGGGATATCTCTGATTTTGGCTTAGAATCTTGCTCTCTCATTCCTAATGCCACCTAAGACTGGTGATTTTGAGAGAAAAGGATTAAACTTAATAAATGATTACAATCATTAATGTTATGATGTTGTTTACTTTGGTAAATACGTGTTAATTCACATTGTCTTTTTCTGTCAACTTCTGATGTTAATACTATGAATATTTTAAAAAGTATCATGGATTGTCCCTGATTATTGCTGGATATGTCCCTGATTTTGGAGGTAAAAGGTTGAGAGTTATGCTCAGCTGTACCATGCATGCTTCTTTCTCATTATGTATACAGTGCTGATATCAGGATGATACTTGGGTGATAGGGTGGTACAGGTGTATTAAAGGATGCATATCATAGCGGAATGTGCAACCTGCATAATTAAACTGTAACAGCACATAGGGAGCATTGACAGTACATGAATGCCCAGATGAGCAGTGTTATGTGACTTAGAATTTAACCATAAAAAAACTTAGAAGCAAATTACAAAATAAGGCCATGTTACCAGGATGCTGTGTGCACCCTACAGCTGCCCAGCTCATTAGATGCTGGGAGAAAACCAATATTAAGGGCATGGCACAAAAAGAAGGAATGCGTATTCAAGGTGCGTATGGAATAATACATGATTAAGAGAAAGGCATCTTCATATATAGGCAGCACATTGTATTAAGACTGTGTTCTTCATGTATACACTGCTTTAGATACTATAGAAGTAACATTTCAAACAGGGCACAAAGCACAACAATACTGTGTACTCTATATGTACAGCACATCAGATACAGAAGGGTAGCTGTCAGGCAGACTGCATAGTAATTTATACTTTAGAATTGGAAGAAAGGGTATATATATATATATATATATATATATATATATATATATATATATATATATATATATATATATATCACACACACACACACACACACACACACACACACACACACACACACACACGGCAATGTTGGGTGCAAAGTTGCAGCAGTGGGAGAGAGGGAGAATGCAGGGGTAGGACAGCAATGTGCAATATAACTGAGGAAGCTAATTAACTGCGTTGTGAGAATTACTGAAAATGCCATTACACAGTATGAATCCCATTCTATCACATTCATCTATTCAAATCTCATCATATCAGAGCAGTCGCCCATGTATTTCATCATCATTATGCAATCACAGTGCTACAACAGCAGTGATATATATGGGTCTAATTCAGATGATCATGTTTTCAGAAACTCGAAATTCATACGTTTGAGACCATATGATCGAGTTTCCAAAAACGCAAACGTCAAACAAACCCCCCCCCCCCCCAAATCACTAAAATCTAGCTTTTCTTACATTTTTGCAGGGGCAAGCCCCCTGCACCCCCCACACCCCTCAAATTATATATATATATATATATATATATATATATATATATATATATATATATATATATATATATACCAACTCTGAGCTCACACTACAGTGAGGAAATGGGTAAATTTCCCAATCCGCACTGTATAAAAGTCTCCATTCAAAAGCTCTGGGTTTTCTAAAACTCGATCATATGATCTCAACCTTATAAATTTTGAGTTTCTGAAAACTAAACGATGAACTGATAGGCACCCATATGTATATATATATATATATATATATATATATATATATATATATATATATAGATACTACAAACACACACACACACATATCAATCTGTGTGTATACATACATATGTACATCATACACATACTCACATGAATACAGGCAAACATACACAAACTCACATATATCTATGTGTGTGTGTGTTTGTGTGTGTGTGTGTGTGTGTGTGTGTGTGTGTGTGTGTGTGTGTGTGTGTGTGTGTATACATATATATATATATATATATATATATATATATATATATATATATAAATATATATATATATATATATATATATATACTCCAGAGAGAAAACCCTTAGTAATATATACGGATCAATAGCTATATCTGTCTATGTATCTATTCAGCTCGATGTCTATCTATCTTTGTTTATATCTACACATCTCAGACTGGATGTAGGGGAAAGGGCAGTAGGAAGGCAATCTAGGGGAACTAGCATAGCTGGCAGGTGGAATGTGTCAGAATCAGCCAAATACACATGCAGCATCCCAGCACACTACTATAAACTATGCAAACACCCTACAGACTTTTTTTTCCCCACAAACTCTACACCACTGGTGTACACAGACGAGGGATTTTTAACTGGCAAAACAAGCTAAAAATGTTAGAGGCTGCTGCTGCTTTACTCCATCAATATGTGCTAAAGAGGGTGGTGAGGAGGAGAATGCTATCAACTGACTCACAGTGAGAAGGAGGAGAAGAGTGTACAGACCCAGGGTAACCTACCAGGGCCTACATGAGCTGGAGATAGTGGAGCACTATAGGATGGACAGGGACATTCTACAGCAAATCGTTGAGCTGTGCCAGCCACGCCTCACACACAGAACTAATAGAGGTGAATCCATCCCAGTGGATACCAAGGTATGTGTACGCTTAAAAATACTAGCCACAGGTACCTTCCAAAGACCAACTGGGGATATCATGGGGATCTCACAGGCATCAGCATCCAGGCTACTCCACCAGTTCCTGGATGCCATGACACCACATGCCACTGAGCTCATTTATTTCCCCACCACCCATGAGGAGTTGACCAGAAGTTTGCATCTCTTCCACCATATAGCAGAATACCCTGAGATAGTTGGTGCTATAGACTGCATGCACATCCACATCAAAGCACCACCCAGGGAGCGGTGTATGGTCTACATAAACCGCAAGGGCTTCCACTCCATCAGCTGCCAGGTTGTGTGTGATGCCCAGGGCATTATCATGAATGTGTGTACTGGCAGCCCTGGAAGCTATCATGACTCCCACATCTGGCATTGCTCACAGCTGTATCAGGCATTTGCCAGTGGGGACATCCCATATGGCCATCTAGTGGGGGATGCTGGCTATGCACTGGAGCCGTGGCTGATGAGACCCATTAGAAATGCACACACACCTGAACAAGAACACCATAATGAGGCACACACACAAGCCAGGATCATTGTAGAACATGTGTTTGGGATGCTCAAGTCATGGTTCCACTGTCTTGACATATCCGGTGGAGCCTTGCAGTACTCCCCAGCTACATGTACACAAATGTTCACAGTATATGCCATGCTACACAATATGATCCTGTGGAAACAGCTGCAGCAGGAACAGCACAGGGCAGGGCCACACAGCCTCCCACCATTGCCAAGGCCAGCACAGGCACAGAGGGACTTAGAGGAGGAACATCCTGAGCCTGCCCCTGTAGGCAGAAGGAGGTATGCCCAGGCCTTGTCAAAGAGACAATGCATAGCGCACACACTGACACTGTAGGAACCCAGGGACTAATACCTCTCTCCGACTCACACATACAGTAAAAGGGATGCCAAACATGACACTACCTGTGCTTTGCCATTGATGATTGGATGGGAAATAGGAAATTCACCCCGGGGATCACCTCTGTGGCTCTGCTCGACAGTGGCACAGGAAAATAATTTTCTTGGGTGGCAAAAGCCAGGGTACCTTTTTGGCTGGGCTTGTATAGGCCCCAGGGCCGATAGCCTAGTACCTACCTATGAACCTATGAACCTATGTATAGGGAGTGTACTATATGCATCTGACTTAGTCAGCCCTCCAGCACCGTCCTCAATACTGGCCCAGCAACAAGGTAAGTCACTCTTCCTATCAATTACTGAATGGAGTAGTATGTTCTCATACTTGTATGTATGATATGGATGCAAGCATGCAAGGGAAATGGGTGGCTGCTGAATGGGATAGCAGCAGGCAGCTGACAGCTATATGAGACAGCAGGAAATTCATAACAAATACTGGTGTCAACATACTAGGCAGCACTACAGAAGGTGACAACCCCACCCCCCCTCACAGTACATGTCATGGCCCAAATAACTGTGGGTGTCAATAGGTCACACACATGGATGTCAATAAGGGTCACATACCCACCACCAGCCTCATCCAGCAGGACAGGTGTAGATGACCATAAAGAAAGGCTGGGCTAAGGCCCCCAAATGATGTCAATGGTGAACAGCCCCCCCCACCAGACCTACAGAGACATACTACAACAGGTCTGGCAGTTGCATTCTAGTTTTGAAGGGTAAGAAGTCTGAAACTGAAATTTATGCCATTAAGATGTAACATGTGTACTCTAATGATATGCCTCCTTTCTGCATGATAGGTCACAATACAATATGAAATGGAAGCCAACAGATTAACCGAAATATCAGTACAGTCAGTGCAAATGTTTAAAGTCTGCAGGTGTGCACCCTCCCCCACACAATCCCACATAGAAACACAGTAACAGATGGCCTGCAGCACTCTTAAATGGCCTACAGTCCTCTGGCAAAGGCCCATGCCTCACCCATAGTACCAATGTATGGAATGTCAGGGGGTCCCAACTAACAATCTAATACAATAAACAGAAAACAAATGCAAGGCTATGTTGACAAATGCCAATAGCATGCCTTCCCATGCCCTACTGCAAGGACTGAGGACCAGATTGTAAATACTACTGGGATAAAGGCCCAGCAATAGGGATACCTCTGAGATAGTGCTTACATAATGTTAGGAAGAGGCGAGAATAACAGAGGGGGGTGTAGAAGCATAGATGTCATGGAGTGTGTGAAGTCAGAAACTCTAATGTCCACCCATACTACTCCCTGACTGCAAACCAATGAATGAATAGCCACAAAACTGCTTGTAAACCACAATGTGAAGGTAAACAGACTAGATATACGAGTCCTGCCTCTGGATAACCTGGGTGTATCAGTACAGCCCCAGCAGGATATGGCCATTCCGTGCAGTTAAGAAAAGTAGAAGGAAGGGATTCCCAGCCAGCATACTAACAAGGTGCTGGACCATTTACACAGAACCAGCAGTCTATTGTCTGTACCTACCCCTCCACAATGGCAGGTGTATGCCAGAATGTGTAGTCTATATGCCTCAGAATATTGGTCTCAGCTTCCTTCATCCTGTATTTCTCTGGTAAATAACTGTGAGCAAAGAATGATAACTGTCAGTAGTTGATGACATGATACATCACAGTGTAAAACAGTACATATTTCAGAAAATCTATGCTACAACCAAACATGTCACACAAGCAACACAGACAGCAATAGTTACAATATCCCCAATATGTTATGCCCATTGTTTCTCCATATTGGCAACCTATCTACAGATATCCTGCAGAAACAGTTTGCTAGGTGTAGCTGTAGCACACAAAACTCTGAACTAGAGTCCGACCCTCCAAGGAATGGATGCACACACACTCAATATAGAAGGTCATACTGGGCATGCTCCTACACTTAGAGAAATGAACCCCATGTCTCACAACACAAATGATTAAAGATATCGGTTATTCACAGCTGTCTGTGCACAAACACCAAATTGTACACCATTGATACTTCACACACACATTGGATAGAAATACGCACACATATCTAAGGCCACCAGAATATAATATAGAGACATGGGAAAGAGAAAGACAGACAGTGACTGAGAGAATCCCATTATGAGGCCTTTCCCACCCAGTATGCATCCCATTGGCCTATATCACATGATGTGTTGATATCATTCACTGTAGAAATACCTTTGGTTAGCCCCTAGCCCTACAGTCTCAGTGGTGCTTGTGATAATGGTGTAACACTACAGTCCAAACAAGTATCAATGTAGAAGTTGTAATCTCAGTCCTGTCAAATGTTAAGTTGTGTGTGAGTGTGTGTGTGTTCCTAGATGAATGTGGTTGAGGCCATTCACACACACTAAACTTCCCTTATCCTACTTTCAGCACCGCTGCTGATGTCACTCACCTTCAAAGATACCTTTGGAGAACTCTCCAACATGTAAGCTCTGTGGCACTTGCGATAATGGAGTGACATTAAAGTGTAGTGAACTAGTTAGGTAAAAGTTCTAATCATGGTAAATGTGAAATTGTGTGTGTTTGTGTGAGAAAGTGTGTGTGTGTTTGTAGACACCTGATTTCATGGTCATTTGCACTTCTCTTACCCCTTCTTTAGTACTGCTGCTGATGTCACTCACCTTCAAAGATAGCTTTGGACAGCTCTACAACATATAAGCTCCGTGACACTTGTGATAACTGTGTAGTACTATAGTGTCACAAACTGGTTAGGTAGGAATTCTAATCTTGATCCTGGCAACTGTGAAAATGTGTGAGAGAGTGTGTGTGTTTTTGTAGAAACCTAATTTTGTGGTCATTCACACTTACTACACTTCCCTTACCCCTCTTTTAGCACTGCTGCTGATGTCACTCACCTTACAGGTATGTTTGGACAATGTTCTACCTATAATTGCTGTGGTGTGTGTGATAAATGCCGAACAATGCAGTAGTAATAACTACAAGGTTGGGGTCTGAATCTCATTCCTGGCAAGTGCTTTTGTGTGTGTACATATATCTACATAAATATGTTGTACCTTAAATATTTTGGCCACATTTACACCCAGTGCACTTCTCAGTGCTTGACTTTAGCATTCCTGCAGATATCATTCACCTTAGAAGTACCTGTTGGAAACCCTAAAGCATGTAAGGTCAGTGGTGTGTGTGTGGTAAATGTGTAACCATAATGGTCTGAAAACATAGCTTGTTAAAGGTTTGAACCTCACTCCTGGCAAATGTGAATGAGTGGGTGTAGGGTAAAATGTTTTGTGAAATCTCTCGCCCACCACGTCATCCAGTGCCAATATTTTCAAGAGCTGGTAATGTTTCTCACCTTTGAAGTACCTTGGGACAACATCCATCCTATAAGCTCCATAGTGTGTGTGATAAATGCGTAACACTGTAGTAGCAATACATAACTAAGTAGGGGTTCGAAGCTCAGTACTGGCGTGCGTGTGTCATCAGTATCCTGTGCGGGTGTTGGTGTGATTGTGTAATAACAGGATCCATTGGGGGGTGGGTTTTGCTAAATTATTATATTGAGGAACAAGTATATGTCCCAATGTCCACATTACAAGGCCAACAGTTGTTAAACACCTTCGAGGTTGGCATAGACAATCCACAGCCATAAATGTCTAGTGCCATGTGCAATGACTATGTGACAGTATGGATGATTGAACAATACAGGCAACCCTTCTAATACTCAGAGACCACTCTCCACCCACGGATTATACACAAACACACTTGGCTAGGCAGCAACCACTATATCGGTAGTTATTGTGCAAATTGCCTCACAGATAGTACCCACAGTATGATTGCAGTGGACTACATGCCTGTCAACCACAACAGGGCCACTGACATCAGAAAGTACTTTGATGTGTTACATCTCCTGACTGAGTGTGTGTTATCCAGCAAGTAAAAGGACATGGTACCCTGTTCCTTCCCCTCAGTAGCCCAATCAATGTGTACAGTGGCCCTTTTGTCATGTTCCCCACTGAATGCCTGCAACAACTGTAGAGTCTCCAAATGTACCCCATGCCTTATACACATGCCCTGTATGGACAGATGTCAATAACTCCAATGAATCCATGTATCATATAGTCTTTATAGGTGCAATCACTACCTCAGTTACATAGCCAGGTCTCAACAAACGAGGTCAGGAATGCTACGTCTGAAGATACCAATCTGTCCACACAACATGCCCCAGTGCCCTCAAGCACATTTCCACACTTCAAAGAACATGCATGTGGGACATGTGCACAACCCAGACACTTCCATGTTATGGAATATAAATCACATACATGTGAAGCAGTGCTCATCACTTGCCACCCACAATAGAAATCTGGATGAGTGGATGTGGAATACAATACCCACCCCTGGGGACCACTCCAGTGACTATACTTTTGAACCACACTGAGGACTATTTTCATGTGGCCTGATGCCAGGGTATTCCCTTGGGCTAGCCTTGTAGAGCCTTCAGGCCCATTCTCCTACTACACACCTATGAAGCAATTAACCTATGGATCTCAGTACTGGCAAATGTGTGTGTGTGTGTGTGTGTGTGTGTGTGTGTGTGTGTGTGTGTGTGTGTGTGTGTGTGTGTGTGTGTGTGTGTGTCAGTGTGTTTGGTTGATGAATATCTTCTGTGGCTGTGATTATTAACAATCGGAGGTGTGTCCAAACCACAACATGTACCATTCTCTATTTACAACAGATGTAAATCAGCATATACCTATGTACAACCCTCAGCCCTATAATCTATGAGGCATGTGCAATCACTGTGTTACACACTAGGGATTTCTATGCACATACTGTACCCTGCCTATTGAATATGTTACCACACTGCCATACCCTGTGGTCTTGCTGCAGGGCCACATCCTGGTGACACACAGACACCTAGAATGGAAATGGGATACAGCATGTGAGAACACATTCAATCAGCACTTCACTTGTGGGGGGAGAGAGGGGTAAAGCTGGCACTGAATGTGTTGCTAAGACTGTGGCCAGTATCGGTTGTCTCAGGATAGGTATTATCATTGTGCAGTTACTCACAGCACTTGTGTTTAGTGCTGTGGAGGTTGTTGATGTACTAAGGCTGTTCTGACTGTTGTCAGTGTCTGCTGCATCTCTGCCATCTTAGATGCCTGCAGGGGATTCCATGAGGGATTCAAAGTTGTGTTTAAGGCTAATAAGGGAGTTCAACAGTCATGGGACACCACCTTTCTCTGCAACAGTGTCCTCCTTCTGATGTACACTTTAGTAATGGCAGGGGACCATCACATTGTCTCCCAGTATTTGGAGGACAGTGTCTGGGTACGGTTGGCTCTGGCTTATACCATGCATTCATGTACCTGTTTGTACAGTGCCTATGTGTATGATTCCATAGTCATGCAGCTATTTCCCATTGCTATGGCTGCAGTGAAGACATCAACCCCTGTTTTCATGGCTGCAAAGTCAGCTTTGGAGAGGTTTTGCAAGGTGGTTACCTTTGTGGGGGGTGTGACTGACATGTTGAGTTCCATGTTGATTACAGCCTATGTGAATCTCACCATGCAAGGATTGACATCGGTGGATGAGCTACAGTCCCATATCTAAGTAGTCAATACAGGTCAAGGTTGTTGCATCCTATACCAGGGGTCAGTATGAGCTGGTCCAGGGCAATGGAAATGATGACTCCCAGAAGTGTTGGGCCACTGTACTGGTGCTTGGCCACTTTCCCCAGGTGATGGAGGGGTAGTTGAAGACTCATACTATGTCAGTGTCGCGTTGGACCATCATAGATGGTAGGATGTTGAGGAATGTGCATTGACAGTCTAGGGACATAGATGTGGACCCATAGCAGGCGATCGTCTGGATTGCACTATTACCCCAAGGCAGTTGTACTGGAAGTATCTCCAATGCATTATGATGGGATACTAGTCTGGAGGTGTTCCTAGCCATGATGAATATGGAGACAACACCACCTGTGGTGTGGTGAGGTCCATGTTTGGGGGCTGACAGCTGTGGAATGCATCATAGCCTGATAATGCAGGTCTGCTGTCTGCTGCTGTGAACCCCCTCTCCATTACAGCAGACATGTGTCCTCCACTCCAATGACTGCTATGAGTGACTGCATTCTGACAGTTAGATGTGTACTGTTGAGCAACATGACTCCAGATTGCATACATGTGTAGCTGTTATGGTGGTAATGACATTAGGAACACTGCCTAATAAGGCATCATAAGGGTGGCAAGACAATTAACCAGTACCTGGAAACCCACCGGTGACATATGTAGGACATCTGTGGCAGGTCATTGGGTTCTGTCAATCATGTCATCCCAAGCAGAGAGTTACTGGATCCCCTGAGAATGACATATAACATGTAAGCCAATGTTGCAGTCAATGTGTTGATAGTACCACAGCATCATTCTGGGTGACAGCGGTACACCGCACAGGGCTACTGTCACACCTGCCTGGACCACATAATCAGAGAGTTCAACCATGTCTCTTGTCAAGTCATTCACACCTACATGGATACAGCATGTCTCTTGTCAAGTCATTCACACCTACATGGATACAGAGTGATACTTTTAGTTGTTGTGGAGTGCCATGACTGACTGTGGCATGTGTTGGATGCTGCCATGTGATGGATATTTGGCTGTTAACTGCTCCATATTCAACTTAGTGAGTGGGATATGTGTGTGCCTCAGTATTGAGTTACTCATGATCACTGTATTGTTCAAGGTGGTTAGCCTTAGGAGCTTAGGTTGAGGGGCACACTGTGTAGGTTAAATATGTGTCTCTTGGCATGTGTCATGCCATGGTGTCTGAGTGGGTGTTTGTCTTGCTGGTCTGTGCTGTTTGGGTAAATGTCTATTGAGTGCCTCTGGAAAGGTGAGTGTGTGGCTTTTTACTGTATGTCATGGGTGTCAGAGTGGGTGTCATGGTAAGCTACTTGTTCCACATGGTGTGGTGCAGGTGTTGATCATATCTTCATGACTTGCTAGTCCAGTCTTTGCTGGAGAGTGCATATGTCCACAGTGAGTGATATATGGGTAACCCTCACAGGTCTGAATGTCTGGAGTTTAGATGGGAGGGTTGTCTGTGTACAGGAGGCAGTTGCAACAGTGCTTCAGAATGGACAAGTGTTCCAGGTTAATGGGCGAAAGCACAGATAACCACCTTATAAACATGGCAGGAGGGGTGGACATAACTAGTACGTACTGGGGCTACATCTGTGATGAACAAGTACTCCTGACAGCTCCCAGGTGTCCCACACTTCTTGATACAATAACCTGGTGAAGTGCCAAGCCATAATGCTAGTTGAAGTGCAAGACAGGATGAACTAGCATGATGTACGAGTGGAACAGAAGGCAGACTGACTGCCACCTGTAATACTTTACCACAGCTGTGCAGTTACTAGCAGCTTTGGCAATGGGAAAATTCAGTAATCTCTTTAGCGTGTGCGGTAACTGCATAACTATAGTAGACATACCTAGATAGGCAGGAGGTCTAATCCCAATACTGGCAAGTGTGTGTGTGTGTGTGTGTGTGTGTGTGTGTGTGTGTGTGTGTGTGTGTGTGTGTGTGTGTGTGTGTGTGTTTGTGTGTGTGTGTGTGTGTGCATCATGTACTGTTTGGCTTATACCATTTGTGACCTGTGTACTACCCTTTACACTTCTCTTCACTCAAATTTAGTAGTCCTGTTGATGTTATCCACCTTATAAGTACCTTTGGAAGAGGTGTAAATGTATAAGCTATGTGGTAAGTCTGCCAACTGTGTAGCACTATAGTAGGACTACCTAGATAAGCAGGCGTTCTAATCCCAATACTGGTAAGTGTGTATGTATGTACATGTGTGGGAATCATGTACTGCTTGGCTTATACTATTTTTGACCTGTGTACTACCCTTTACATGTCCCTTCACTGCAATTCAGTAGTCTTATTGCTGTCATCCACCTTAGAAGTACCTTTGGAATAGGTGGAAATGTATAAGCTCTTTGGCGCGTCTGATAACTGTGTAGCACTATAGAAGACAAACCTAGATAGGTAGAAGTTCTATTCCTAATGCTGGCAACTGTTCGTGTGTGAGGATCATATCTTGTGTGGCTTATACCATTTTCATGTGTATACCATACACGGCTGGTGGCCACCTCCCGCTGCCATTACTTTATATAGTGTGATAACAGCATCTGCCTCACATGCATCAGGTTAAACCATTGTACAATCCTCTGTACACATGTCTGAAATATCATATGCTTGCAACCCCATACATGGTTGGAAGTGGTCTGTGTGCCTTAACAATGCCCATATATGTGATATTATAGCCAAATAGGTGACAGTGAGTGTACTGACACATATGGCAGTATAAGGTATCATACATGACTGAATCATCATGCTGATACAATGTCTGCCATCCTCACAGGGGGCCAGTCTTGTAGGTGAAATACATGAGTCTAGATGCTTGTTTTTGCAAGTGAATTGTTCCTGTTATGGGTCCCATTAAAGTCTGGAAGAGGTGTGGACTGTCATATTGTGGCCCTAAGTAGTATGTAACAGGAACACCTTGTATCTTAATAGGGGTGTGTACACAATTTATATCCACTGCATACCACTAATGCCTTTTATCCAGCCCATTCTGCTGGCCTCTGTCCAGACAAGTTGTGAGGTATGTTACAGGAATGTTGAAGTCACATCAGATAGGCCCCAGTGGTGACCACTGTGATACAATACTGTTAACTCCATCACAAGTGAACATGCACAACAAGCAGTATAGCTATTACATAAAGCAATATTGCTATTACTGATGGTTGTGTAGATGGTAAATTACATGTGCTTCACATGTCTGGGGTATTGCCAGGCAACAACAGAACAATGTCATACTCACCAGCTTCAGGCTGCTGTCCCATACGCAGACCAGAGGGTCCTAGGTAGTTGAGAGGGAGTTATTGTCAGCAGACTCACATGTGGCTTTGATACAGGATGGATGCAGCATGTTTGCACATCTATACTACTAACCGCAATAATACACAATGTCCTGTCCTCACCATAGATGTGCACCTCTGTGCATTAGGAAACCCCATCCACAACTGCAATTGGACCTGACACATGCATGTAGATACAATTCAGATACATGTATGTCTGATACATTAATATACTGATCCCAACTGGGCCCTTACCTGCATGCTTCTCATCCAGTGTGTGTGTGTGTGTGTGTGTGTGTGTGTGTGTGTGTGTGTGTGTGTGTGTGTGTGTGTGTGTGTGTAAAACCCACCTCCACAGTGCTCCTCTCAATGTCATGGTTTGTGCATTGGAAGTGTGCACCAAGGTTGGTGAGGAGCTCCTCGGTGGGTGTCAGTGGGGGCGACATGGCTGGGTCCCCACCTGTGGCCTGCTGGTTCCTTGCTACAGCAGCAGCCCATTGACAGGGATGGCAGATGAGGTTGGTGGCCTGATGCTACACATGCTCATAAGTTCTGCTGTGCAGGTGCGGCATCATGTACCCTGTAGACCACACTGTTCCGCAGGATTGTCCTCACCCGCACATCTTCTGCTCTCCATTCAAATAACAGGGCATAATGTCCAGTCACATATTGGGTGATTATGTCAGTTTCCCCAACATAGAATGCTGGTAGGTGAGTACTCTGCATGTTATCTGGAAGACATAAACAGAAAAAGGACACAGGACCTCATATGGTTGTCAAAATACACATCAACAGTGGATATTACTTGCAAATAATCCACACTACACCATTACCCTCCAAGCTATCATGGCTATAGCAGCTTGCATTACATGCCTGTCCCTGAGCTATCTTATTTGCTCCCAATGTTGGACACTTGATTGCATAATCCTCTATTCTCCATTCACTTCTGTGTAGAGGGTTGACAGTGGGCATCTTCCATGTGGATGGTGTGTGGATGGTGACAGGTCAGTGTTTGACTGTGGTGTGTGATGGAGCTGTGAGCACATGCCTGAGTTCATGTAGGAGTCAGACAGTGATGTTATTATGCCCCATGGAAATATGCTGTCATTGCCATCAGTAGGCAATATGTACATGCTCACCATTGCTGAGGGGAGAAGTGTGGTTGATGTGCATATCCCCCTGTATGACTGGGATGGATGGGGTGGCGATGCTCCCACTCAATCTGTATGATGCAGGTTGCCTATATCCATGGCATATGTGTATGAGGTGTTCTTTACCCCCAGTACAGGGTTAATTGTGTTGTTTCCTCTGAGACTTACAACATATGTGTAGACACAGTTGCAATTGTGCTTGGTGGGGTGGATATGTCTGATTTATAGTAATAGTCCACCTTACAGAAAGTCACCTGTGAATGTACATGCTTGCTCAGATATAGGTGGACTTGCTTCCAAGTTGTTGCCTACATCTATGTGTCCCTGTACAGCCAATGTAGAAACCTATTATGTGGTTTGTTGTGTATTGCTGCTGTCCACCAAAGGGGATTAATCTACCATGGTGGAGGCTGGATATACAGGTCAGGTACTGCTGTGTCCATATAGCTACAGTAGATATAAAGGGTACACACCCCTGTTACACTGCCTGGTATTTGTGCAATTGGAACATGACACCACAATAATGCATTTCATAACAATTCCCACCTGTAATGTGACCTATAGACTCTACAATTCAATTGAAAACATAACAATCTTGTCTGTGAAAACATATGGAAATAATACTCAGTACAATAAGCCAGTTGAATGAGTGTGCACACCCTTAAACTGATATGTTGTGTATGCACCTATTGAGATGGTTAAAGCATTCATCCATCTTGGCCTGGACTTTAACATCATGGCACATCCCCACTTGGCAATAATTGCTCACCTTCCTAGATACACCTTTGATTGTATTTCAATGGAATTGTACAGGTTAGGGGTCACATTCAAGATGAGAAACATTATAAAATGATCTTTTGTGGTCTGATCATCATAAAGCACACATACCTGACATTCAAACAGGGGTGTGTACACTTGTGATATCCACTGTATATAGGTGTTGATACAGCTGATAGTGGTAGGCATGGACAGAGGGTCATAACACAGGTGGATACTTCCTTGATTAATATCTGATAAACATGCCTACTCTAGTACCCATATCAGTGTCAGGGTAATCCAACGACCAGTAGATGTACACATTTATGTTTGTTGCATGCACTGACACTGATATTACACACATTTGCAACATCCACAACCTATGTACCTGAATGCTTGACACCCATGTGATTAGTTTTGTGTCTTCCAGCTGAACATATGCATACATACATGTACTCAGGGGATACCTGGCATACATTTCTGTTGTATGTTAGTATAGCACACTGTATTTGCAGTCTTGCTGCTCAATTATACTTCTCAACCTGTTACAGCAGTACATCTGGACAATGGCACACATTAATGGTTGTGAAAAGGGACATCAGTATTGATACTGTATTAATATAGCTGCACCATACATTACTACATTGATGCACAGTAGGGTGTGATATCACTGTGATAACCTGGAAGATGTCCAACAGTCATAAGTAGGCTATTATGTTATAATGTCATTGCTCACAGACCTGCCAATGGTTTGGCTGACATAGCACAGGTATATGTGTATGTGACTACAGATGTCAATCACAAATGTGCTTATTGTCCAGCAGAACACTTTACAGTTGAATGTTATTAATTCAATATATCACATGCAGTTCAACACACATGTCTGCCACAGTACTTTGCTATGCGCATGCCCTCTATAGGTCTCTAAGCTTTACAAGGCAAACATGTGTCATACTCATAATCACAGGTAACATGGATATGACAAATATCCCATTAACTGGCCTAGCAGTGCCACAGTCAGAACTGTTTGACAGACACCCCTGCAGTTGTCATATATGAGCTGTCCTTTCCCAGGGTGAGTCAGGCTCCTGAGCTGCAATCCTATCTTGCAAACTCTCAGAGTATCACATCTGGACAAAGCCTAAAATGATGGTGGGATGAATAGGGACTGACTTTAGATATTCCTGTTACAAACTTAGGAAGTGTGCAGACTGATACATTTTGCATTATGGTGAATATTCTTAAGGATGTGGAGTCTTAAACTCAAGTGTTTGTCATTACTTGGTGACTTCAATCCTCAGCTATTTGCCAGAAAAGTACAGATTTCAGGGGGAACAGGCACAAATATATGATGGTAAAATGTATCCAACAAGAAGCAAGCGTAACGAGTCCAAGATCCCACGAAATGCAGGAAATAAATCCACAAAATGTTTCTGCATAAACGAACTTTATTTTAACGTTTTCGCCTCTGTAGCAACGGAGGCTTCATCAGACAAAGATAAAAAACGCCAGTTGTAAGAATTTAAAACTTTTAACTAAGGAACTGATGTCATTTCCTTAGACACACCTTTAAAAGCTTAAAGTGATAGCATTACATTATATAATTCTTTATGTTGATCATATAAAGTATTAACATATCAGATAATAAACTAAAAGTGTGTATACACACACTAACTAACAACCATTACCTAAAAACCTACTTCTGACCGTGTAACCATTTTTTTTCCGTTGCTTCACTGATGGTAAAATGTGGACATTCTGTGAAGATCTGTACAGTTGAGTGGTATGTCTGTGATAACTCCCACTGCAGAGTGGGACAGATGCTATGGTCATAGCAGCTGTTTAGCAGGGCATTAGTACAGCAAGTCTTGTTTGGACATATATTCCTCAGAATCATATTTCCCATTATTACAGACCGAGTACTGCATTCAATTACTTGCTTACATGTTCCACTTATCTTTTTTTCTTTCTTCTCTTTTCCAGTTTGTTTTATTTGTTATTTCTATCTCTCTCTCTCTCTTTCTCTCTCTCTCTCTCTCTCTCTCTCTCTCTCTGCACTACAGGGATAGAGCTGGTTTGAATAGGTGGCAGCATGGCTTTTGTAGGTGATGCTCATGACTAGGTGATGGCCTGTGCACCTATTGTGGTTCCTGACTTGCTAATTGCATGCACAGCAGCTGTGTAGTTCTTCCAATAGCCAATGTCATGGCAACACACTCATATAAATGAGTACTCCATGTGGGCATTGGCCCTTTTCCTTACTTGTGAGGAAGACTTCCTGAGTTGTGTGGGCTACTACCTCTTACAACAAGACTTGTGGAGACAAACCAACTAAATGGTACAAATGGTTCAAGATCTAGGGGCAGAATGTGAGTATTGCTGTTATATGTATGGAATACTGCTAGTTTAACAGGGTTTGTCTGCACATGCTACTTCTGCATGGGTTTCAGTCTGATAAAGTTCTGTCTCTGCATAGCTCTCAACTGTAGGGCCATCCACATAATGGCCACAGGTTAGCCTTTTATGTATGGACTGTTCCCCAGACAGGTGTTGTCCTTGGCAAATCAGTAGCATACTTTTGTGATTGCATTATGTAACTGGTAACATCCATTTGTTTTCCTTACTTTATATCCCTCAGAAAAGATATGTTACAACAAACCCCGTAACACCAGCAACTTCCTCAGTGTGTAACAGCAATATTTCAAGTATGACCATCTATTTGGGTCTCTGTCCACCAATTATGTCAGGCTTTGCGCAGATGTTATACAGTAGTAGGTTGATAGGTATACTGGTCTATCATTATGTAGTGCTGTCATTCCTGTTGAGGAGAAAGGATGGAAAACATGTTGAAGTCTTTACATTCAACAGGTTGGTGTATACAGAATGCTCTTAGATGCCCTTGTAACATATTTTGTGTTAGGGTCAGAAACACATGTTTTAAAACTAGGCTGTTAGAACATGTGAGACATATTACTGATAAGCAATATGACAGTTCTATTGCCGTACATTTGAATAAGTCTCACCATTGGGACAGTAATGGGTCCCAAGGTACTGTTTTTGAAAAAGTCTGTTCCTCAGTTTGATGAAGCATTCATAAAAGGACAATTGCTATGTACAGACTCAATGTATTAATATTAATTGTGATACTTTATCTTGTGGGGGGTTAAATGAGGACTTTAATTGTAGGCTGTATTCAATTATATAATTAGGTATTAATTACTTCTTGTGATTAAGGCATCTATTTCTGGTAATGTTTTACTCCTTGCAGGCTTTGGCCAAGACATCAGAGTATAATAAACATGTGTGAATTACTGGCTGCTTGTATTTTTCTTTGCTAAATTCAGACATTTTATTTGTTTTGCTAAGAGGTTGTTGTATGTCTGGCCATTGTCTATGGCCTATCATGATTTTGTAGCAGTGTACTGTTCGCTTATTTATTTGGACTTGGGGGGGGGGGCAGATGTGAGTGTCATGGCTGCTTTTGTATCCAACTGTGCATGCTGCCCCAGTCATGGGTAGCTGATCAGCAGCATATGTTTGTATGAGCATTTTGGGACATGTATGCATATATATATATATATATATATATATATATATATATATATATATATATATATATATATATATATATATATATATATATGTGTGTGTGTGTGTGTGTGTATATATATATATATATATATATATATATATGTGTGTGTGTGTGTGTGTGTGTGTGTGTGTGTGTGTGTGTGTGTGTGTGTGTGTGTGTGTGTGTGTATATATATATATATATATATATATATATATATATATATATATATATATATATATATATATTTAAACTGTTTTTAGCTGTTTGCTGCATTATTTAATATCTGCACTTAAAGTTACATTTTAGTCGAAATTGATCGAAAGTGTGTTTGTTTGTTTAATTTAACTGTTGAGGCTGCCCACTAAAGTGTGCTAGCCTGTGCAATTGATGTATTACTGTTTCTGCATTTTCTGTGTGTTTTCTATCTAAAAACAAAAAAACAAAAAAATAATCCTTGTTTTCCCGCCTCTCCTCGACTAGTTTAGACCAGTTTACAGGCTTTGCTGTATTCTGGGCTGTGGTGTAGTTCCTGTGTTGTCCATTACCTTACTTGGATAGAAGGAAGTTTCTTTGCTCACCAGTGGGAGTGGGGAGCCTTGAGCAGCCTACCTGTCCCTGTAGGAAGTGACCTCAGCACAAGAGCTGTAGTAATTGGTTGATTTGGACCATTTCTAGCTCTTTTGAAGTTCCCTGTTTAAAATCCACCTCTGGGTGTTTTTTTCTGGCTATACTACTCAGACAAGCTCCTCGTGGTCCTGCAGAGTGGTCCTAGCTACAGAGAACTCAGAAAAGTGACTACTTTCTGGATTTAAGTATCTTTGCTGTTTTTTTACTTGAAATTTTTTTTCTAGCTTACCCTAAACAAGCTTAAACTCTTTTTTTAGCTGTTTGCTGCATTATTTAATATCTGCACTTAAAGTTACATTTTAGTCGAAATTGATCGAAAGTTTGTTTGTTTGTTTGTTTGTTTAATTTAACTGTTGAGGCTGCTCACTAAAGTGTGCTAGCCCGTGTAACTGATTTATTACTGTTTCTGCATTTTCTATGTGTTTTCTATCTAAAACAAAAAAACAAAAAAATAATCCTTGTTTTCCCGCCTCTCCTCGACTAGTTTAGACCAGTTTACAGGCTTTGCTGTATTCTGGGCTGTGGTGTAGTTCCTGTGTTGTCCATTACCTTACTTGCATAGAAGGAAGTTTCTTTGCTCACCAGTGGGAGTGGGGAGCCTTGAGCAGCCTACCTGTCCCTGTAGGAAGTGACCTCAGCACAAGAGCTGTAGTAATTGGTTGATTTGGACCATTTCTAGCTCTTTTGAAGTTCCCTGTTTAAAATCCACCTCTGGGTGTTTTTTTCTGGCTATACTGCTCAGACAAGCTCCTCGTGGTCCTGCAGAGTGGTCCTAGCTACAGAGAACTCAGAAAAGTGACTACTTTCTGGATTTAAGTATCTTTGCTGTTTTTTTACTTGAAATTTTTTTTCTAGCTTACCCTAAACAAGCTTAAACTCTTTTTTTAGCTGTTTGCTGCATTATTTAATATCTGCACTTAAAGTTACATTTTAGTCAAAATTGATTGAAAGTTTGTTTGTTTGTTTGTTTGTTTAATTTAACTGTTGAGGCTGCTCACTAAAGTGTGCTAGCCCATGTAACTGATTTATTACTGTTTCTGCATTTTCTATGTGTTTTCTATCTAAAAACAAAAAAAAACAAAAAAATAATCCTTGTTTTCCCGCCTCTCCTCAACTAGTTTAGACCAGTTTACAGGCTTTGCTGTATTCTGGGCTGTGGTGTAGTTCCTGTGTTGTCCATTACCTTGCTTGGATAGAAGGAAGTTTCTTTGCTCACCAGTGGGAGTGGGGAGCCTTCAGCAGCCTACCTGTCCCTGTAGGAAGTGATCTCAGCACAAGAGCTGTAGTAATTGGTTATTTTGGACCATTTCTAGCTCTTTTGAAGTTCCCTGTCTAAAATCTGCATTTGCGCGGCTTTGCGTGATTGTGCACATAGTGCAGCACTGGTTAAACAAGGTTAAACTTCTTCTGGCTCCGCCAAGTCTGCTCTTCAAATTTTCCCTTAAGGAAGCTCTACTCTTAGTATAATCAGACTACTCGCTATATTATAAGCCTAGCACTTGTTCTCAAAACTTCTCTACTAAGTAAGCACTCTCATACTAAGTAAGCACTACATCCACCTACCACCCCTGTGAATATCCACTTCCCTTAAAGGCATAGCACTCCCTTATACTGTTCTAGCATGTTGAGTGGTAGATTACTGGCGTCCTCTCCAGTTCAGCTGGTTAATCTGGGTATCTTGAGACAATGCTACAATTGTCTCATGTACACAGACAACCCTCTCCTCCTCCCAACAAACACAAATACATGTGAGAGATGCAACTATATAGCCAAACTGGAGGCTGAACTCTCTAAACTCAGGGCTGGCATGACCAGACAGGAGGAGATGGTAACCACACACACAACAAACCCAGTCCCACATAGACCCACCACAACTGCAAACCAAACACATAAAAACACAAAGACATACTTGGAGGATCTAATAAAAAACTTACCAAAACAACAGAGGCACCCAAAGCAGACATCCAAAAATCCACCACCTCAAAACAAAACACATGCAACACATACTTCAATAAATCAGTGTGTCAATCAATCACAGCCCTTAAGGCCAAACACCATGCCTGATACACTAGTAATAGGTGACTCTATAGTCAGACACACTGATGTCCCGCTTACCAGGCTTAAAAAGGAGAGGGTGACTGTGAGCTGCCTATCGGGAGCTAGGATCCGCCACATAACACATGCACTCAGGTCACTCCAAAGCAAGTACAAATATGACTCCATCATTGTCCATGCTGGCATGAATGACCTGAGACGTACCTCCCTGGACTACATGAAAAGAGACATAGAGGAGCTCTCTGATTATGTAGCCCAGGCTGGTATGACCCTGACACTGAGCAGCATCTTGCCCTCACCAAGAATGATGCCACAATACAAAGACAAGATGATCAGCTTTAATAATTGGCTCAAGTACTGGTGTCATTTTAAGGGGATCCAATGTCTGTCTGCTTGGGATGACATGTTGGACAAGCCACGCTGCTTCGCAAGGGATGGCTTGCACCTGTCACCACTAGGTTTCCAGATATTGGCTAAGGCTCTTGCCACCCCCATAGTGCCTTTTTTTGGCAAGGCTCAAAAGACAAACCCACCTCCTTAGAAAACAAAAATGGAAAAATCTAAGGGTAATGCTGCTCAACGCCAGAAGTCTAAATCTCAAGATGCAGGCACTCGATGCACTCCTCAGTATGGAGAACATTGATGTCTGTGCAGTAACTGAAACCTGGTTCAAGGCTCCTGAGAGCACCCCAGCACTACCAGGCTATACCTCGTATCATGCTTTTCGGCGCCAAAACCCAGGCCGAACCACAAAAGGAGGGGGAGTGTCCATATTCATCAAGGACACCCACACCTCCAGGTTAGTAGCAACACATGAAGCATCGGAGACCATACAGGTGCAACTAACCATAGGCAAAACTGCTATACAACTGGTAGCATGTTACAGACCACCCTCCCAATCTCAGGAACCCCACTCAGCCTTCCTGAAGACATTGGAAGATATGAATGTATCACAAAATACCATCATACTGGGAGACTTCAACTACCCTAACATAGATTGGGTACATTATTCTAGCCCTAACACCCTAGCCCAAAAGTTCCTGGAATTCATAAATTCAAATGCACTGGAACAACTAGTCACCTCTCCCACTAGGGGAGATAATATACTAGACCTGATCATCACAAACATGGGGACAAAATGCTCCACACCGGAGGTATACCCCTCACTAGTGAGATTTGACCACAAACTAATCACCCTGGATATACATATCCCACCTCCACCCCCAGCACAAAAGACCACAGTGAAAAACTTCTCAAAAGCAGACTTTACTCTTCTTAAGACTGAGATGGTATCCTTTAAGCCCACTGGGCCAGTGGATACCACAACCCACAATGCTGAATCCTTCACAAATGCTTTCTATGGACATCTCCAAGAATGCATGGATCATGCAATCCCAAATAAATTGAAGTCCCTCTCCACCAAATGCAAGCATCCTGTCTGGTGGACCTCAGCCATTAACAAATTGTATAACAAAAGAAGGAAGCTACTGCACGACAGAGCAAAATCCCATAAAGGGAAGACATATCTGATCAACACTAACAGAAAACTACGTTCTCTCATAAAAACATCCAAGGCCAACTTTGAGAGAAAAATCGCTAAGGACACTAAAGATAACCACAAAGCCTTCTTCAGCTATGTTAGAAACCTGGGCGGAAACCCTCAGATATGCTCAGAGTTAGTTCACAACAACAAAAAATACATTGAACCCACAGATATTGCCAACATTCTGGCTGACAGGTTCAGTGCAAATTTCTCCCCTCCCTCACCCCCAAAAGAAGAAATATTTATCCCAGCTGAATGTAATCTCCCTGTCATCTCAGATGCCCAGGTGAGAGCTGCCCTCAGCAAAGCTAAAAACACAGCATCAATGGGACCTGACGGTATCCCGGGTTGCGTGCTACGTGAACTCCAAGAGGAGCTAAACCCGCACATAAAAATGCTATTTAACCTTAGCCTTACTACAAGATATGTACCTGAACACTGGCGTACAGCAACAGTGGTCCCACTCCACACAGATCCTGGGAACTACCGCCCAATAAGCTTAACCAGCCTGGTCTGCAAAGCTTTGGAAAGAATCATTATGGAACTCATAAACAGAGACACTGGGGACCTACAGACACTTGATCCCACCCAGTTCAGCTTTGTAAAGGGCAGATCCTGCCTTTTGAACCTGGTTGACTTTTTCAAAACAGTCACTAGAGCCATTTTTGAGGGCAAAGCAGTCCATACAGCCTACCTGGACTTGGCTAAGGCCTTCGACACAATACCCCACTCAGGCATCATAGATAAGCTCAAAAGCTTAAATGTAAACCCTTATGTCACTAGATGGGTTGCAAACTGGCTAAAGGACAGAACCCATAAAGTTAAAATCGCTGGAGCAATGTCAGACTCAAAGCCAGTCACAAGTGATATCCCACAGGGATCTGTCCTGGGACCCCTCTTGTTCGGCATTTATTTCTCAGATGTTAAAGCAAACATGGGAGGGTTGTGGCTGACAAAGTTCGCAGATGACTGCAAACTAGGCGCCATAGTCGATACACAAGTGAACACATACATCCTACAAAAAGGCCTCACAGAAACGGACAACTGGTGCCGGAGTCATGGCCTTAAACTAAATGCCAAAAAATGTATAGTCATCCCCTTTGGGAAAAACAAAGCACCCACAAATTATCACATAGACAGCAATCCACTGAGTACAGAAAAAGTAATCAGAGACCTAGGGACCCAAGTCGACAGCGACCTCTCATTTGACACCCACATTGCCAAAGTGGTTAGAAAGACATTCTACCTTGCACACCTTATCATGAAGGGATTTACATCCAGATCCAAGGATGTCATTGTACCCCTATACTCCTCCCTCATCAGACCCATGATTGAGTACAATGCCTCATTTGGTATGTACCTCACCCGGCATTTGCAACAGCTGGAGAGACCACAAAAGTACCTCACCAAGAGGATCAAGGGTCTCCAACATATGTCTTATTCTGCCAGACTAAAGAAACTCAGGCTCTATTCAGTAGCATACCGCCTGCTCAGAGGTGATCTGTGCCTGACGTACAAGGCTATGTCCAATCAGGATCTGTTTGACATGCTCCACCTCAAAAAATCCAAATCCATCAGAACCACAAGAGCTAAAGACTTAAACCTCGGCACAAGTATGAATAGGACATGCTGGAGGGATAGATTCATAACCCAGAGGCTTCCCATGCTCTGGAACAAAATCCCAGTACATGTTAGGCAGAGCCCCTCACTAGCTCTCTTCAAGAGAAATCTTGATGAGTGGATGGGAGATCGTAAATTTACCCCAGGCGTCACATCTGTGTCACTACTAGACAGGGGCACAGTAAACTAATTCTATTATATATGGGGACCTTCACTGTGTCACTACTAGACAGAGGCACAGTATTCTAAATCTATTCTGTGCATTTTTGTACCATTTCATGGGGTGGCGAAAGCCGCATCATTATGGCTAGGCTTACAAATACCCCAGGGCAGATAGCCTAGTACTAAACCATGAAACTATGAAACTATATATATATATATATATATATATATATATATATATATATATATATTGTTCTAGGTTATAACACCGACAGCACACAACATCGACAACGACATCACCGACACCACATCATCGACAGCTCACAAACACGACACCACACACACTCAACACATCATCACAACAACCAATAAACAAAACAAATTCCTGACCAAAAACCACACACACAACACAAGCACACCTAAATCCTAACAAACAAACACTAAACCTTACATACACAACTATCCACTACCCTAACGAAACCCTAACCCTAAGGTCCGTCACTATCGCACACTAACCTAACCCGCTCCTGACCTAACTCACTTAACCCACTAACCCAAACAAATTCACTACTGCACCCTTACCTAACCTGCCTAACCCTAACTCACTTAACCCCTAACCCAAAACATTCACTACTGCACCTTACCTAACTCGCGCCTAACCCTAACTCACTTAACCCGCCCCTAACCCAAAACATTCACTACTGCACGCTTACCTAACTCGCCTCTAACCCTAACTCACTTAACCCACCCTACCCCTACAGACCGCCAACATCGCACACTTACCTTACTCGCACCCTAACGTCCGTCACTATCGCATACTTACACATCCTTTCCCCATCTCGGTGTTCTCCGCCGGTGTTTTCATCCGTCGATCTTCTCGCGGTGATTTCGCTGTCGGTCTTCTCATCTGTCGACGTTGTAACCTAGACCCATATATATATATATATATATATATATATATATATATATGTGTGTGTGTGTGTGTGTGTGTGTGTGTGTGTGTGTGTGTGTGTATATATATATATATATATATATATATACACATATTAATATATATATATATATATATATATATATATATATATATATATATATATATATAAATATATATATATATATATATATATATATATATATATATATATATATATTTATGGGTTCCATGCACTAGATGGAATTTTGACTAATTCGAAATAGTGCATGGAATGCTCACTGCAGCGAAAGTGCACTTAATCAAAAGTGCACTTACGCGAAGTTCAGCACAATGAACAGGTGTTGTACTGAACTTTGTGGAGTACTCACGGACCTTAGGGTTACCATGACCAATGCCCTTACCCTAAGGTCCATGATGACTGCAGTGCAATGAAGGACATAGCAATGTCCTCCACTATGGTGCGATAGTCACGAACCTTAGGGTTAGGGTAAGGGGATAGCTTTACTAACTATCCCCGTACCCTAACCCGTGCCGTAACCCTAAGGTCCGTGACTATCGCACCATAGTGGAGGACATAGCTTGTTTTTTATGTCCTCCATTCTGCTGCAGTGTTTTCAGTGAAGTGCACTTACGCAAAAGTTCACTTTCATTAAAGTGAACTTTCGCAGAAGTGAGGTTTCCTATTACAAGTTCGAAGTAGTGAACTTTCGTTCTTGTAATAGGAATCTATGTCTATATCTATATATATATATATATATATATATATATATATATATATATATATACATATATATGTATATATATGGGCCCACTTCAAAATACTGACTTTCAAAATCCCTAAACTCAAAATACTGACACCAAACTCTGTAAAGCTCATAATACTGAAAACTCAAAATACTGAAACTCAAAATATTGAAAACACACAGGATACCAACACCTATTATAATCTAGCAAAAGTACATACTGAAACAAATAAAACATAAACCATATTACTTTTCTTCATGAATAAGCAGGGGGGCAAGTCCCCCTGCACCACATGCTACTTAAATATATCAACTCTGAGATTGCACTTTAATGTATTGAAGTGCAATGTTGGGTGCAGGAGGGCTTCCCCCCTGCCTATACTTGCAGAAGAGTAATATGTTTCTGTATGTAGTTTTTCTGCAATATAGTTGTGTTGCTATACTGTGAGGGTTTTTTTTCAATATTTTGAGTTTCAGTATTTTGAGTTTTCAGTGTATTAAGTTTTAGAGATTTTGGTTACAGTATTTTGAGTTTAGGGATATTAAAAGTCAGTATTTTGAAGTGGACCCATATATATATATATATATATATATATATATATATATATATATATATATATATATATATATATATGTGTGTGTGTGTGTGTGTGTATATGTATATATATATATATATATATATATATATATATATATATATATATATATACATATACATATATATGTTCATAGGTTGGTACTAGGCTATCAGCCTTAGGGCCTATACAAGCCTAGCCATAATATTTCCCTGGCTATTTCTTCCCAGAATATTTACTTCCCTGGTCCCATGTCTAGCAGGGCGACTGCCATGATCCACGGGGTGAATTTCCTATCTCCCATCCAATCATCAAAGTTCCTTTTGAAGAGGGCCAAAAAGGCATTCAGCTTGACATATATGGGCAGTCTATTCCAGAGTATGGGGGGTCTCTGGGTCAGGAACCTATCCCTCCAGTATGTTTTGTTCATTGTGATGATCCAGTTTACATCCCTGTGACTAGGATTAGATCACTAAATATATATATATATATATATATATATATATATATATATATATATATATATATATATATATCTATATATATATATCTATATATATATCTATATATATATATATATATATATATATATATATATATATATATATATATATGTGTTCATAGGTGTGTACTAGGCTAACGGCCCTGGAGCCTATATAAGCCTAGCCCAAGAAGATTTCCTGGCATCATGCCACCCAAAGTTAGTTCCCAGCGCCCCTATTAAACAAGGCCACTGAAGTGATCCCTGGGGTGAACTTCCTATTGCTCACCCACTCGTCTAGATTTCTCTTAAAGAGGGCCAGTGAAGTGTTCTGCTTGATGTGAATTGGAAGTTTGATCCAGAGTATGGGAAGTATCTAAGCTAGGAACCTGCACCTCCAGCATGTTCTGTTTATTGTGGTAATGAGATTAAGGTCCCTGGAACATGTGGCAATAAGGGATTGGGATTTCTTTAGGTGTAGCATATCTAGCAGCTCTGGGTCAGACATGGCTTTGTACGTCAAGCAGAGATCGTGTCTAAGTAGGCGATAAGAGCAGAGTATAGCTAGAGTTTTTTGAGTCTGTCCATATGGGGCTTTGTATTCTATAATAGGTCTAATGAGGGATGAGTAGAGAGGGATTATGACTTCTTTCTTCCTGCATGAGAAACATTTTGTAATGAGATGTGCCACATAGAAGGACTTTCTGACTACAGTGGCAATGTGGTTATCAGAGGAGAGGTTGCTGTCAATCTGTGTTCCCACGTCTCTTATCTCACCTTCGGTGTTTAGTGGACTACCACCTATGTGGTAGTTCATGGGCACTGAATTTTTCCCAAAGGGAATGACAATGCACATTTTGGCACAGAGCTTAAGGCCATGGTTCTGGCACAAGTCATTGGTTTCAGTGAGGCCTTTTTGTAGAATATCTACATCAGTTGGAGAATCAATAATGGCTCCCAGTTTGCAATCATCAGTGAACTTAGTCAGCCAGAGTCCCTGTGTGTTGGCTTGAGCCTCAGAGAAGTAGATGCCAAACAGGAGAGGACCTAGAACCAATCCCTGTGGAATACCACTTGTAACTGGTCGGTAGTCAGATTTGGAGTCTGCTACTTTCAAAGTGTGGGTTCTATCAGTGAGCCAGTTGGTATCCCATCTTATTACATAGGGGTTTATGCCTAGTTTAGTGAGCCTATCTATAATTCCTGAGTGAGGGGATGGTGTTGAAGGCCTTGGCAAGATCTAGGTATGTATGTATGTATGTAATATATATATATATATATATATATATATATATATATATATATATATATATATATATATATGTGTGTGTGTGTGTGTGTGTGTGTGTGTGTGTGTATGTCAGGGGAAGCTCATGCTATAGGACTGCAGGACTGCAGGCCCCTCCACCTCTAGAAAGAAAGAAAACAAAACAAAGTCCCAGAACTCCTGTAGAAAGAAAGACAAAACAAATTGTGAAGTCCCGGAACACCGCAATTCCAGACTGCTGTGTCAGGCAGTCCAGATTGGGGGAAAGGCATCTCTACCCTGCAGATGCCCAGAAGTCTGTGCGGTGATGACCGCATAGAATGGAAGAACTCCGGACTGTGTCTGCAGTTGTGCGAGATGGGGAAAGGAAGGGAATCCAGCCGTTAGCTTTCACGGAACGGGACTGTGTATTCAGGTACTGTTAGCTTTGAATGGGATAGTAAATTCAGGTACTGTTAGTACTAAGGGTGTGTGTGTGTGTGTGTGTGTGTGTGTGTGTGTGTGTGTGTGTGTGTGTGTGTGTGTGTGTGTGTGTGTGTGTGTGTGTGTGTGTGTGAAAAATAGAACACATGGTGGTGGGTAGAAAATACCTCAGACTTAAATTCTGTATGGTGGGTGCAGGTGGCAAAAGCCTGAATTCCCCACCTACCACCATTTGTAAAAAAATGTGCTGATTTTTGCCTCATATTTTTTCTGTTCTGTTCCTCATAAAATCTGTGGTTTCTGTATTTTTGCTTCCTTGCAGTCAGTAGTGCAGTGGTGCAGTGGTAGCCGTGTTGCCTGACAGATGCAGGTTTTCTGGTTTGATTCTTGGCTGAAGTGCCTTCTGTGTGGAGTCTGCATGTTCTTCCATCTTATAAAGACATGTGTCTGGAGTGTTTCTCCCTGGGCTTCTGCTGAAAATTGGCTTTTGTTCCAAGTCAGACTTTCCTGGATAACAAACGTAAAATTGGCTTTTGTTCCAAGTCAGACTTTCCTGGTTAACAAATGTTAAATAAATAAGAATAACAGACATTTGAATTTCAGACTTCATATTCTTCAGAAAGTACATGGTAACACAAAACCTTTTATTCTAGCAATTTTCTAAGTTTATAAGATGGATATTTGAAATCTGTCCCTATTTTGGGGACTGTATTCCCCCATTATTGGCTTCATCCAGGTTTTTTTTGTGCTAAGGTTGAGAGCTATGGTGAGAAATTAATTCACTGAATATGTTTGGGGGTATTACCCCATTGCTCTCTTTGTTTATGTATTTTGTGCTAAGAGGTTGACAGCAGTGGTGAGAACTGAATTTTGTAAATGGTAACCATTTAAGTTGCAGTCTTCCTCGTCTTCACAAAACAGCTGATTTGGCATAGTGGTATGCTGTTCTAACTGCTTTGCACAGGGTCCTGGGCCCAAGTCTTGGCCGTGAAATGTATGGTGGTAGCACAGCATTTTATTCTAGCAACTTTCCAACATTATACAAGCAATGTTTAAAATGTGTTCCTGGTTTTTAGGCTTTTGTCCCCCCCAATAAATTTTGGCTTTTTTCAGATTTCTTGTGCTGCAAAGTTCAGAGATACACATGAGTGTCGAGTGGATTTTACAAGGAGCTGAGAGCTGCAGGGGAACAAAAGTTTAGTGTTGCTTATGATGAATCTGCTTGCATTGTTAATAGCACAACAGGTTATGTACTTGCTTTGATGCAGAAGGCTGTGGGTTCTAAAGGGGGTGGATGCTGCAGTCCTTCTTGGCGAAGATACCTAGTAACTATGAACCTGTTATCAGATTGCCATTCATTCCCTATTGCAATATTACTACCTTATCATTTTTTTAATGCAACATAGGCAATTTATTCCTCAAGGGCAATAGACACTTTATTTTTAGATGAAACACTGAAATATAAAGCTGTTTGCTAGCAGCAACCTCTTCATTAGTTACAGATTTATTTAATGTGGAATTAGTTAGATGACTTTTACTTCTTCGGAGATTGTGTATATTTACTGATACTGGTGGACTGTAGAAGTTTGAGTAGACTTTTATGATGGAAATGTTCTGAATTGGGCAGTTTTGTCATTATTGGTGCATGCATTTTGTTTCATTGTTTACTGAAAAATGTTCAGAACAATAAATTTAAAACACCCTCTAACAACTATACTGTATTGTACAAGGAATATAATTTAATGCAATCAGGAAGGTGTGTTTCATGTGCAAGGGGCCTATGATTTGAAAACAGCCCAAAGTTAATTTTTATCTGCCACTGGCAAAATGTATTTTCTTTGAATGTGGGTTTCAATGTGGTTTCAATGAATGTGAGTTTCAAGGGCAGAGAAGTTTTAATGCTAAGTCTATTTTCATTGTGAGACTGCATTGCTTTGTTTAGCAGATTATCTTTTAATGTTTTTGCTGTAAAGTGCAAAATAAAACTTTCAAATGAAATCCATATCATCGGAGAAGTAAAGCAGTATGCACCTTTCTGTGCTTATGGTAAATGTGGTGAAATAACCAAGGAATGGGACATTGGAATGGCTGCAGGGGTGAGGTTCCATTCGACCATGATTTTGTGAGGGGGGAAGGGCAGCAAACTCAAAGACAGCCCCAGCTGAACTATACCTGTTAACTGTCCAGATTTTTGCAGAATGAATATATTTTTGCTTCTTATTTTTGGTTTGTTCCTCATAAAAGTTGTGGTTTTCTCGCAAATCATTTAGGAATGAAGTCACTAAATAATGGCCAACATTGAGTTTTAGACATCATAACCTTCAGAAAAATGCACGCTAAAGCAAGACCTGTTATTCTATCAACTGCCTTAAGTTTATAGAAGAGCAATTTTTAGTACTGTTTGTATGTTCCCCTAATATATTTGGCCTTGTCCAGATTTCCTGCATTAAGAGGTTGAGAGATGTGCGCAAATAAATCACTTTATAGAATTAAGAATATCCAAACCTCTCAACTGTCCCCAGTTTTGGCTAAAAATGTTGCTCTTCCCCTAAAAATCCCTCCGTAAAATGGCAGTTTTAGAAGAAAATGTGGAGGGTTTACAATTACAAATAACTGTAATGATCAGAGTTATAGATTACTTTTATTTCAGAAATGCATGTAGATTCTCTAATTTTGTCAGCTGCTGAAGTTAACAGTATTAATATTAAAAAGGTGTCCCTTCTTTTACAGGTTCCCAGCTGTATTGTGTGGCAATTTTCTATTTTTGCATCATATTTTTGGTCTGCTTTTCATAAAATTGTGGTTTTCTGGCAAATTAGTGGCAAATCATTAAAGTATGAAGTTAGAAAACAATGGCAGACATTTGAGTTTCAGATTTCATACCCTTCAGAAAACTCATACTAATGCAAGACCTACTACTATTCTATTATCTTTCTAAGTTTATAAAAGCAATATTTAAAAAATGTCCTTATTTTTGGGCCTGTGTCCCCCTTCTATGTATGGCTTTGTCCAGATTTCTTGCTCTGAGGTTGAGAGGTATGAGTGCCAGAGCCATCACCATCAGCCAGAGACATTTCAAATTGTGACATACTTGTTGCAACCCACTCCCTCTTGTAGTGACTCTGGATGTGTCCAAGCAAGGCAAGGAGTAGTTATGAAGTGTAAGTGTGCAGAGTAATCCCCCATCCAAGGTACACACAAGTACGACAGTGGCTTTTCATCTGTCTGTGATTTTGCAAAATATTCTGGTTTTCTGTCATATTTTTATACTGTTGATTTATGCTTATTATTATTCAGAAAATGCATGCTGTCACAGTGCCCTGTTGCTCTGTGTTTAAGTTGCAATGCTTTAATGACCATCAGGTAAGCTTGCCGGAGATTGTAAGATGCAAGTAAGCTTTAGTAAGCATACTGTTAAAGAATTACCAGCATTGAAAGCCTTTTTGTTGTTGCCATGCAGAGAATATTTACATAACTAGATAATGTATAAGCCTTAGGTATTGAAATTCATATGACAGTATTTGTAATATAGGACAGGATTACAGTATGTTCAGAAGCTCTTTACATTTGTTGAAGACTTGTAGTCCTCTTTGCAGGCTTTACCCGTAAACTAAACAGAATGCCAATTTATCATGTGTGGTCCATAACTTGTGCAGTAATCCTTTAAACAATTTATCTTGAGCTTGTTATTTGTTTGCTGTTTATTTTTTTTACTTTGATCATGTCTTCCCCATGAAACAAGTAAATAGTTGTTGTCAGGCAGCAGGTCTTTTTGGGATAAGAAACATTTTTACAAGTGGGGGTATCACAGAGATTGCTACTTTCAGCATGTTACTTGGTCATTTTATAAACCTGAATATAAATTATAATTAGAACTGCAGTACAAGGAGAAGTGGTTTGAGTTGAGTACTGTTTGCTTTTTTTATACTTGATTTTGACTGGCATTCCAATAATGCATTTAAAAAGTAATTTATTTTTTCATGCCTCACAACCTTTGTGTTTCCATCTAGATATTAAGTAAGCTGTCATGTAGTCAATGCATTGAAATATTTTTTTCTTCTACACTTCATTTTGTCTTGATTGGACTCTTGTAATGACGGTTTGACACCCAGGGCAGTGTATTTAATTAAAGTTCCAGTTGTTGTCATTTTGAGCATACCTCCACCCCTTTCTAGTTGGTCACACCACTTCCCATTGATCCCACCCATTCAGCTGTCTTTCCTGCAGTCCCACTTTAATTTGAAGTCACCAGCCGCCACTGGTGTATGTATATATTTGTATACACACACACACACACACACACACACACACACACACACACACACACACACACACACACACACACACACACACACACACACACATATATATATATATATATATATATATATATATATATATATATATATATATATATATATGCACACCTCAGTATGTATCGGTAATATATCTATATATTGTTGTACACATATATGGATCTCCCTACATCTCTCTCTCTCTCTCTCTCTCTCTCTCTCTCTCTCTCTCTCTGTATGTATGTTTCTGTTCAGATATATATATTTATATATACCAGTCCTTCCTAATTGCACAGTGTATCTTCCCTGTTGTAAACTGGTTGTAAAGAAGGGTATGTTTGAGAAGACATTCTGAAAGCATACAGCTGAGGTGGCTTACTAGTAAATTGCTTTGACTATGGTGAGTAGGGTCTTAGGTTCAAGACCTGCAAGGGCTGTTTATTTTGTTGCTAGGCAGAGCAAGGACTGTTGGATACAGAGTGATTAAGGCAGTTTTGAGCAGCTTTAAGCATGTTTGAGGGGGTTTGCGCAAAGGTAAGCAGTGCTAACGTATGGTTAAATGAATAGGCATTTGCATAGTGTAGGCTTCGCATACCAGTGCGCAAATCTATTTAGCATTTACATTTACGCAATGCTGAAACCTGCTAAGCATAGTTCAGCCCTGGTTACCAGTAATCACATTCCAGTCTGATAAAATAGCAGGGTAATGACATTTCTAATAAGTGTATTTCATTCCCTGTACCTAACATGCTTCTGTGTGCTGTCATTACAGTAGCAAAGGGTGTGAGTATACTGTATGGGACACCTGAGTGTACATGGGTAGTACCACAATCTTCTCTCTTTGTATTTGTTTCATACATGGGTAGTATCCCAGGTTACATACAGTCACACTTGCATGTTACACTAGCTACAGTGCACTGGTTGACAAAAATAATTTAACGGGTGACCCTTCACATGATCGACCTTTCACAAGGTCGACTTTCTTATGGGCGAGACCATATGATCAAGTTTTGAAAAGCCGACCATGGGCAACTGCTATCTCCGTACAGTTCAGAATGGGAAACATTTCCATTTTCCACACTGTAGTATGATTTTGGAGTTGGTATATTTAACTTATGGGGGTGTGGGGGGCAGAGCCCCCACAGGGAGTGAAGGGGGGCTTGCCCCCCTGATAAGAGTTTTAAGGTAGTTGTTTGTTGTGGTTTTTGTGTTTATTTTACATGGTCGGCTTTCAAAAAGTCAATCATATGGTCTTGGCCATATGAAAGTCGACTTTGTGAAGAGTTGACCATGTAAAGTAGACCCAATTTAACACATATTGTATTATTATGTTAATACTTTTAACAGTGCTTTTCCAAGTAAAAGTAGATTTCAGATTGTAGTACTAGAACCATACACGCCTGCATGCAAATCTGGGAGTCTGAGTACTACTATCTTGTTCTTGGTGTTTGGGCTGTATGTTTTTATGTATCTTCTATTGGGTATTGATCTGATATGTTGATATTAACTATAGACTACTATGTTTTTTAAACATGTCATTGAGGACTGCTCTCATGTAGTAATAGCATACCTTTCAGTTTCAGACGTCTGTCCTTCAAAACATTCATCCTAATGCATAACCTATTGGCTATCTACTTTCTGTCTGTCCTCTGTACAGATGTGCAGATATCAGGTATTGCTACAGCCATACCACTGTGTAGGTGTCCACACCGTATTGTGCTGTGGGCCTGGACACTGCTGCTAGTTCCAACATATGGGACAATCCTTAATGTGGGCCTTGCTCCTTTTCCTTGCCTGTGTGAGGGGCATTACAGAAGTGGCGGCCTACAGCTTCACATACAGTAGGTGGCAATACGTCACAGGACAGGACATGTGGAGACAGCCAAACAACATGGGGGACATATCCCCAGATTTGTGAACAGACTCTATGTCATCAGTGCTGTTATACACATGGTGGATTTATAGATTGACAGGTTTTGTGTGGGCATGCATTTAGTGAGTGACGTCACAACCCACAGCGATATGTCTTTGATATACCTCTCCACTGGTACACTGTCCACAGACTGGCCGCATATCTGCCTGTTATGTTTTGTCCTTGGTAAATCAGTCATGTACTCTGGGAAATGCAGTCAGTAAATACTCACATCTATTATTATCAACATTACATTCCTCATAAAGGAGGTTACAACAAACCCAGTGACATCTGCAACTGTCTCAGTGTATGACAGCAGTATGTCCAATCTACCCATGTTTTGTGTCTCTGTTCCCCCCTAGTAATATAGGGGTTGATGCCTAGCTTAGTGAGTTATTGCATAATTCCTGAGTGGGGAATGTTATCAAAGGCTTTGGCCAGATCAAAGTAGGCTGTATGTGCCACCTTTCCTTCATCCACAGCTCAGGTGACTGACGCCAAGAAGTTGACCAGGTTGAATGAGCAAAAGTAAACTGTGTGGGATCCTGAGTCTGCAGATTCCCATATCCCTGTTTATTAGGTGGAAGATGGTGCATTCCATAGCTTCGCATAACAGACTTGTCAGGCAGTTGGGGTGGTATTTCTCAGGGTCTGTAGTCACACCTCGTTTGTGGAGAGGGGTGACTGTAGCAGTGCACAATTTAGTAGGACAAAGCCTGAGGTGAGGCTGTGCTTGAACAGGGCACACAGGTGAGGTGCCAGGTGGAAAGTGGTGTTTTAACCTGTGCTGCAGTAATACTGGGTGCCTGGCAGTGTACTCGTATTGTGATTGGTCCTTTGATGGGGGAGAGGGGTAAAGTTTTCACTCAATATGTCAGCCAGTATATTAGCATTATTTGTTGGCTCATTCTGGGAAGTACTATTGTCTAGTAGCTCAAAACAAATCTTGGTATTGTTATGGAGATTCTTTACATAACTGTATGAGGTATTGTGGTTGTCTTCACTGTGTGCTCCAATTCTGTTCTCACAGCTAACTTTGTAGTATTTGATGAGGGATCTCAACTTTTATTTGAGGCTGTTAAGGGTTTATTTCCAGTCTTGGGACTTCACCTTATTCCATATTGGTTCTCTCCTTCTGTTGTACAGTTTCTTTATGGCAGGGAACCACCAGATCAACTTCTTTTTTTGGAGGTCAGGGTCCTGGTTGTATTGGGTATGGCAGTATCCATGCATTTGTGTATGTGTTCATAGTGCATTTTTGTTTGATTCACCTGTCATGCAACTAGTCTCCATTTGCATGGCTGCCATGAGGTTAGCCACCTCTGTTTTTATGAGGCCATATTTAGCATTGGAATGGCTTTTCATGGTAGTTACCTATGCAGGGAGGTTGAGAGGGCTGTGGATTTCCAAAGGTGATTAATTTTGTGTTCAGATATAACAAGGGATGAGTTGACTATTGGTATACAGCAACAGTCGCCCATGTTAGCAAGGACCAGGTCGATGTGATGGGCATGTGCATCGGTACATGAGTAGCTATCCCAGTTAATGGTGAGGTAGTTGACATCAACCAGTATGTGAGTGTTAGGTTGGACAATAATATTCTCCTGGGTGTTTAGAGACATGGAGTGTGAGTCTTGGGACATGTTTGGGGACCTATAGCAGACTACAACCTATACCACTGTCTTACCCAATGTTAGATACGCCTGCAAGATTTATAATGCATAATTTGGTCTACAACTCTGGAGGTATGTGCATCCTTAATGAATAGGGAAACATCATCACCTTTGGAGCTTCCGACCAAGTTCTGCAGCCAAAAGTTGTGGAATGAGTTATAGGCTGGTAGTGCAGGGGTGCTTCCTGCTGCCTTTAACTAGGTCTCTGTTAAAGCACAGATGTCATTGTTCCCCATTTTAAGGAATACTTCCAGTGAGGCATTTTCAGATTTAGACTTCTAGTGTGCAGCAGCATGACCCTCTGATCGCTTGTGTCATATATTTATGTATACACATATATATATATATATATATATATATATACACACACACATATGTATTATGTATAGATTTGTCCACGTATATGCATCTCCATACATATATACATGTATATACAGAGTACCTGACTGATTCTACAGACTCCTTTCCCTACTGTTGAATGACTGTACTAACTGATATGTTTGGATTGTCATCACTGTTTTACACGGCTCTGATGGTGTAATGGTACATTGCTTTTATCATGGTTTACAGGGCCCTGGGTTCAAGACATGCTAAACAGAACAGTTCTGCTGGGGACGAAGGGATAAGGACACTAATTAAAAGTGGTCCCTAGTTTGGCCCCCTTCACCCCCATTTAGACAGCCTTTGGTAAGATTTTTTGCAGTAAGATGTTCAGAGTGTGGATCCAATGTCCGACTGCACTAAATATATTTACATATATACATATACAGACACACACACAAAATATATATATATATATATATATATATATATATATATATATATATATATATATATGTGTGTGTGTGTGTGTATATATATATATTTATATATATATATATATATATATACAGTTTCCTTACTGTTGAATAACTGTGCTGCATGGTATGTTTGAATAAACATGCGCAATATCTACAGCTCAGATGTCTTAGTGGTAAACTGCTGTAGATATGGTGTATAGGGTTCTGGGTTCAAGACTTACAAAGGCTGATTATTTTTTTGCGGGACAGAACAAAGGCTGTTGGATACAGAGTGACTAAGGCACTTTTAAGCAATTGTAAGTGGGTTTGCTCTGGTTTGCATTGTGGTAAGCAATGTTTGCTGCCGGTTAGCTATGCTGACAGACAGTTAGCCTTAAAAGTGCTTAATCTGTGTAGGCATCACTTAGCACAACACAAACAGGCTTAATCCCGCTTACTACTGCTTACTCCTGCTTACCCCATGCTAATTTCTTTAAAAGAAATGAAACAAGGGGTGATAGGAAAGTGGTGAAAAATGGGGCATGAAGAGAGAAAAACAATTTGAAAGATAGGAAGGGATGTGCAGGATAGGTGTAAGGAAGGTCCATAGCTGTCCATTTCTTTTGCAGCAACAGCTGTACATATATACTGAATTTGGAGGTAAATTTAGGCACTCAAACCCCTGAGAGAGGGGTGAGGACAACAACAATGTGTTGTGAAGCCAATTAGACAAGATTACATGTGTCCAGTGGACACGTGCAAAATGGGCAGCTTTGTATGAGGCAACATATTTGGGGGGGGGCAGATTGCCTTTTTTTTATTTTAAGGTAAGAGTGGGATGGTGGAAAGGATAGTAGTTATATTTGGGGAGGTAGGTTGGGTAGGAAGACAAACAAGTCAGACAAGAGAGCATACAGCGGCGGTATATGACACATGTGGAGGGTAAACACCTTAGACGGGGAGGGGTGTCTGGTAATCGGAATCCCACGAGCCCCCAAATGGATACAGTGGGACTGACATCCCTACCCATGGACAGTCACCACTGCACATTCACGGCTCCAAAGTTGGCTGTGCTGGAGGCTGAGCAGGAGGGGCAGGCTCACCCTCTAATTGCACCACATGGCCTTCATGCTGGCATAGTAGATCTCTCAATTCCTTGTGGAGCTTGCTATGCCCCAGACCCTGGACCTGTATTCGGGTGACAGTATCCTGTCCGCACCCACACCTAGGGGGGATGAGCCCCATCCCCTGAGGCAGTTCTACCTGAAGCTGGTAAAGGACCAGCAGATGAGGAGATACTGGTGTGGGTCCCAGACATGCTGGGGCCCAGTGCCATGGCCAGATGAGTTGGGAGAGGCAGATCCACTGGGAACGGCCTTTCCTGACATGCTATCGTGTTGCAGGTTTAGAACATATGTGGGTTAGTAATGGTAAACACATTCCAGGATTAGTTATAACAGAATTCGTGAGTATTCCCATTAACCCAAAACAACAGATTTGGAACATTTGCATAGCAAACAGAACACATGCATAGATGGAACCACAGTGGGCATTACACTGGCATGCAGGTTACATTGATAGCAACAGGCCACCAATGATAGTATTTGAACAGGAAACATTAATTGGAATACATTTCAACATTTGTAGAACAGGACACATGTCCCAACAGTAGGTTTGGTGGAAAACATATCCATTCATTTATGTGTTTAAATTACTGGTGAAGATAAGGTGGGGGAGAGAGAGAGAGAGAGAGAGAGAGAGAGAGAGAGAGATGTCAGTTAACAAATGTAGATTCTTGCAGTGGTCACAGCTTTAATGATCATTGCTCTACTCATTACTCTACAGGTATTATTACAACAACTATAGCCTTAGGTTGGGCAGTGGTATATTTGTACACAGTATAATTACAGCCTTCTTATAGCTACTTTGAACCTTCTCTTACCTGGTAGACCTGTGGAGGGAATGTTTGTTAATACTACATGACTGTTTCTACCCATATTCATATAGTAGATTGCATATGTGTGTGTGTGTGTGTGTGTGTGTGTGTGTGTGTGTGTGTGTGTGTGTGTGTGTGTGTGTGTGTGTGTGTGTGTGTGATTGATTTCTATTGGTCACCCTGGTTGTTGGCAGCAGGGATCAGTAACTGTGACAGCATAACACTTTTGAACATTTCTTGGGGGAGACCACTTGGTGTATGTATTTATCTTGCTGTCATTTGCAGCCTTGGGGTTGGACCATATGTGTCGGACACAGTACAACTACAGCCTTCTTATAGCTATTTTATAGCTTCTCTTACCTGGAAGACCTGTGAAGAGAATTTATTTTAACACTATATATACCTTTTGACATAGCACAATTTGTAAAACAGTAGTTAACACAGCATTACTATTCAGATATCAGGTCTTGGTGTATGCAACATTTCAAGTCATACACTACCAAAGCAAACACAACCAGTCCAGGGTTTTGAATTTTATTGACAGGCAGTTACAGTTTTATTTATATATAAACTATGTGATGCTGGTTTGCTGCTGTGATAAACATTTCTGTAGTGTATTCTTTCTAAAATAGTTTAGGTAGTATCTGTTATATTCTCCATATTCCTGATCGTGTTTGTGGGCCTAGTTGTTTGTTAGAGGCTGTTTTCTGAGCTCATTGTCCAGGCCATCTTAGTTAGCAAAGACCATCTCCCACTTCAGTGAGAGTTTAGTGTTTATGGTCTTTGTCTAGTTGGGTTGCCATGTCTACGGCTTGGAAAAAAACACCTCATTGGTTCTTTTGAGCTTTTTTTTAAGTTGTTTCAGGTTTCAACTTTCTGTTACTTAAGAAGTTAACTTGAGTGTTTCAGCCATTACACACAGAGCTATCTGAGGAGGAGCACCTGATCTATGATATATATACAATAAGTAGCCTGTTTTTGTTTGCTTATTTTTAGTATTTATTGCTTATTCTAGATATTTATAGCAATTTTATTGTATACTGCATACTTGTTCTGTATTTCATAGCTATTGGCTCACTGCTGGTTTTCTGCTGTGATAAACATTTCTGTAGTGTTTTCTGCCTAAAATAGCTTTCCACCCTCCCTTCCTATTGGCATCTTGTCTTTATACCTGCTGGCCTAGCAGTTGCCCGCCCCTACTCTAAATTTGATCTTGGACACTCCTTCCAGTCTAGTGTCATTAGCTCATTCTACCTAATACAGAGAAAACATCTGAGAAGGCCAACCCACTTAGTTTATTTCCTTCTGCTCCTCATTTCTCCCTTTCTTAAAAAAATTGCCTGAATCTTCTTGTGTTTTGACTGTGCTTCTCCAACATTTTGGAAATCTAGAGTATATTTTAGTGCATTTATTAAAACTGTATTTGCCTTAATATTTCTACAACTCAAGTGCTTTAGGTTGCACTGCATCTGAATTGTTTTAGTGCTGTTTTAGCTGCTTTTCCGTATATATAGACTTTTCTGTATATGTACACTAGCTACTTATTCTACTGTATTACTGCCTCTTAAATCGTTTTTCAGTTGTGCACTTGCCTTGCTTCATTTAAAAAAGTTTTAAATCGATAATTTTGCAGAGTTTTAATTGCATTTACTGTTTAGGGCTACAGACTCAAGTGGGCTACCATTTTCTGTGTTTATTTACTGTATTATTGCATTGTTTAGCCGTTTTTAACCAAAAAAAAAATACTCTCGTTTGCTTGTTTCCCACCTTTCCTAGCTAGTATAGTCCAGATCCCAGGCTTTGCTGGTTTCAGGACTTTATTTTCTGTGTTCAGAGCTATCCAGACCTTGCTGTGGTAGAGGAAAGTCCTACTGCTTACCAGTGGGAGTGGTGAGCATTGTACTGCCTGTCTAACAGTAGAGGAGTGTTTTCCAGGTCTGAAATTGTAAGTGTATTAGCCATTTTGGGCTGAATTCTATCCCTTTCAACTTTCTGGCTTAAAAACGCATATGTTTCCATGTTTTTCACAACGTGCAACACCACAGGGTTATGGTTAAACTATTCCAGGTGCCTGAAAGTCTGCTCTTCAAATTTCCCCTTAGAACTAGCTGTTTTTTCAGTACTAGCACTAAAATCAGAACCCCTGTGACTAGCACTTGCTCTAGAACCTACTGGAAAGCACTAGGAAGCCTTAAACTGATACAAGCACTCAACTCTCCTTGTTAATAAGGAGAAATTAATAGTAGGCACTAAACAGCCTATAATTGCAAAGTACCTTGCAAAGGCAAGGGAAAACAGCTCTTGTACTTTACAAAAAAAAGCACCTAACATGCATTTCCAAGGGTCAGCTTCTGGTGATTTCTCCTGTCCACCTGGTGAACCTGGACATACTAGGGCAATGCAGCAACTGCCTCATGCACACAGACAACCCTTTCCTCCTACCAGCCAACACTACAACCTGCGAGAGATGCACTTACATAGCCAAACTGAAAGGAAAGCTCTCTCCAGCCAAGATTGTGCTAGACAGTCAAGAGGAGAAGGTTAACACCTGCACTACACCTCAAGCAGCACATAGGCCTTCAAAACCCACACCATCAATACCTACACATAGCAATACTAAATCCACATATGAGGAGGCCTTTAACATTAACCTGCCCAAGCAACAAGGACCTCCGAAGCTGAAACGTGAACAAACACCAGTCACAACCAAAGTGACACATAGCTCACAACACCAGTGTGCTACCCAACAACAGCCCCTAAGGCAAGACAACGTACCCAACACTTTAGTCATAGGTGACTCTATAGTCAGGCACACTGATGTCCCACTCAGCAGGCTGAACAAGGAGAAGATGGCAGTCAGCTGACTGTCGGGTGCCATGACCCACCACATAACACATGCACTCAAGTCACTCCACAACAAGTACAAATACAACTCTGTCATTGTCCATGTTGGAGTGAATGAATTGAGACGTACCTCCCTGGACTACATGAAAAGAGACATGGAAGAGCTCTCAGATCATGTGGCTCATGCCACTGAGTGACCCTAGCCCTGAGTAGCATCCTGCCTTCGCCCAGAATGATACCACAGTATAAGGACAAAATGATTGACTTCAACAATTGGCTAAGCTTCTGGCATCATTCAAAGGGGATCCACTGTCTGTCTGCCTGGAACAACATGATCGACAAACCACGATGCTTTGCCAGAGATGGTCTGCACCTGTCACCCCTGGCATTCAGGTTACTGGCTAAAGCTCTTGCTACCCCTATAGTGCCTTTTTTAGGCAATTTTCAAAGGACAAAATCACCACTGTAACAGATACAAGCATGCAAAATCTGAAGGTAATGGTACTCAATGCTAGAACTGTAAACCTCAAAATGCACTCTCTCGAGGCACTACTAAAAATGGAGAACATCAATATCTGTGCAGTAACTGAGACCTGATTCAAGGCTCCAGAGAGCACCCCTTCAATTCCAGGTTACAACTCTTACCACACTTGGCCACCAAACCAAGACCAAAACACTCAAGGTGAAGGAGTGTCCATATTCACCAAGGATATTCACACCTCCAGGCTAGTTTCCCAACACAATGCATCTGAAATTCTCCAAGTTTAACAAACACTAGGTAAGACTGCAATCCAAATTGTAGCTTGCTATAGATCCCCCACCATGCCCCAAGATTATCAATACACCTTTCTAAACATACTGTAAAATATTAAGATACAGCCAAACATGCTAATACTGGGTGATTTCAACTACCCTGCCATAAATTGGGAAAACTACATGGGTACCAACACCTTTTCCCAACGATTCTTGAAATTCATAAATTCCAATGCCCTGGATCAACTAATCCATTATCCCACCAGGGGCTCCAATATCCTAGACCTGGTCATTACCAACATGGGAGATAGATGATCCACATCAGTGGTCACCCCCTCATTGGTCAGGTCTGACCATAAGCTAATCACCCTTGACATCCACATCCCACCCCCACCCCCCAGTATGGAAACCTCCATAAAAAACTTCTCCAAAGCCAACCTCATGCTACTCAAGTCAGAAGTGACAAACTTCATGACACCCATGCAGATGGGAGGTGAAAGTTCGACTGCTGAATCCTACACTAAGACACGATACAAGCACATCCACTCATGCATGAATCGTGCCATCCCAAATAGAACCAAGATGCTCTCCTCTAAAAAAAGGAAGCCAATCTGGTGGTCCCCTGCCATAAACAAACTATGCAATAGAAGGAAGAAACTGTTGCAGAAAAGAGGAAAATCCCAGGATGCAAAAAACTCCCTCACCAAACTTAGTAAGAAGCTGAGATCCCTCATAAAATCATCCAAAGCTAGTTACAAAAATAAAATTGCCAAATATTTCAAAGACAACCACAAGGCATTCTGTAGATATGTCAAGAATCTAAATGGCGATGCTCATATCTGCTCTGAGCTGCAACAGAGTGGCATTAAATATAGTGATCCCAAGGATATTGCCAATATCCTGGCAGATCGATTTAGTGCCAACTTCACCCCCTCTCACCCCCTAATGGGCCCATCTCAATACCAAAAGATTTCCAAATTTCAGTAATCACGGCCACACAGGTAGAAACCGCACTATCCAAAGCTAAGAATACAGCATCCATGGAACCAGATGACATCCTGGGCTGTGTACTACATGGACTACAAAATGAACTGGCACCTCACCTAAGTGTAATGTTTAAACATGGCCTCACCTCAGGCTTCATGCCCACTGAGTGGCGCACAACTACAGTTATCGCACTCCACAATGGGGGATCCACCTTGGATCCTGGGAACTACAGTCCCATCAGTTTGATGCGCCTGATCTGCAAGTGCATGGAATGCATTTTCATGGAACTTATAAACAAAGACATTGGCAACCTTCAAACACTGGACCCCACCCAGTCTGGGTTCATGAAGGGCCGATCTTGTCTCCTGAACCTTATTGACTTCTTCAACTCAGTCTCCAGAGCTGTGGACAAGGGTAAGGTGGTCCACACAGCCTATCTGGACCTTACCAAGGCCTTCGACACCATCCCCCACTCTGGAATCATAGATAAACTTACTAAGCTGGGCATAAATCCCTACGTCACTTGATGGGTTGCCATCTGGCTTACTGACAGAACCCACACTGTAAAAGTAGCCGACTCCAAATCCAGCTCCAGACAAGTGACAAGTGGAATACCTCAGTGTTCAGTCCTGGGACCGCTCTTATTTGGCATCTACTTCTCTGAAGTACAGGCCAACACTAAGGGACTCTGGCTAACAAAGTCTGCAGATGACTACAAACTGGGAGCCATTATTGAATCCCCAAATGATGTGGATATTCTACAAAAGGGCCTTACAGAAACAAATGCTTGGTGCCAGAGCCATGGGCTAAAGGTTAACACCAAGAAATGTATAGTTATCCCCTTTGGGAAAAAAACATGCACCCATGAATTGCCAGAGTACAATGCCCCATTTGGTATGTACCTCACAAGACATCTGCAACAGCTGGAAAGGCCGCAGAAATACCTCGCTAAAAGAATAACAGGTCTAAAGCAGATGCCCTATGCTGACTGTCTAAAAAAACTCCAGCTATACTCTGTGGCATATTGTCTACTCAGAGACGATCTCTGCTTAACATACAAGGTCATGTCAAACCCCGAGCTGCTGGACATGCTCCACTTAAAGAAATCCCAATCCCTCAGAGCCACGCACTCCAGGGATCTAAACCTTGTCATCACAATGAACAAAACATGTTGGAGGGATAGGTTCCTGACCCAGAGACTCCCCAGACTCTGGAATACACTGCCCATACATGTCAGGCAGAGTGCCTTCTTGGCCCTCTTCAAAAGGAACCTTGATGATTGGATGGGAGATAGGAAATTCATCCCTGGGATCATGTCAGTCACCCGGCTAGACAGGGGTCCAGGGAAGTAAATATTTGGGAAGAAATATCCAGGGAATTGTTATGGCTAGGCTTGCATAGGCCCTAGGGCTGATAGCCTAGTACCAGCCTATGAACCTATGAGACTATTGCTGTCAGATTGCCTGGTTTATTCCGTACAAACCACACCCATTTTTAATACTGCCAGTTGACATTGTACTCCTTTATATTTAGTTGGTATGAGTACTACAAGCTAGATTGTTACTCACCAGCCTCGCAACGCAGCCTTTGCAACTTGCTGGCATGGGCTTCCTGATTTGTGGCCCGCTCAGCTGGAGCTGTAAAGAAGATAGATAAACATTTAGGCATACCTATCCATCACATACACAGGCTGAACTTTGGAAAAACACTTATTGATATGCGTACTTACACATGCCTGGGACAGTATGCATCTGTCATGCTTCTTGGACCCACTGCTCCAAGAGATCCCTCTTCCTCCACTTCAAGTCAGCATGGTGGTGTCGGACCTGCTCACCAGTCTGAAGGATGCCAGTGGCACTGGTGAGATTGCAGGCTAGACTTTCCCAGGCCTCTTCTTTGTATTGGAAGCCTTGATACTGGTCCTGCAGCAGTCTCACTTCATGGTTTTTGACAAGGAGTCCTACCATGACCTTGGACTCCTGTATGCCCCAGTGCTGCTCCCTAAAGCACATGCCTTCCCCAACAACTGCCATACTACCTACAGTGGGGAGCTACAACCAGTTATGAGCTCTATTCCCACCTGCGAGGTTTAAATAGGGCTATTTTCCCACCCTTTACCGTGATTGGACAGTTTTGAAACTGCTGAGCTAAGCTAAGCACCAGGCAAACCCACTTAGCAAAGATAACTATTGCTAAAAGGGGTAGATGCTATGCCTTGCTTACCAGTGCGCAAATCAGCTTAGCTATGCTAAATCTTGTTTAAACTTTAAATTTCAGTGACATTTCACATTTGGAGCTGCTACACTACCCTGATTAACATATACATAATATATTCACTACCTATTTATAAAAAATACATTTTAGATGTGTTTCACATATGAAAATGTATTGCCTGCTGTGAGGCTTGAAATGTGACTAAGTACATGCTAGGCAGATGCTCTAACTACTACACTGTTCCAGTTTCTCTAGTTTGACTGTGTATAGTTCTAATTAACTTTTTTTGAAGTTTAAATGCTGCTATGCATAGGTGTGTGATGGGCAAATGCTTAAACTTTATTCCAGAGTGAAAAAAAAAACATTAAACTTAAATGTCCTGATTTTTGCCTTATATGTTTGGTCCATTTGTCATCCAATTGTGGCTTTCTGGCAGATTAGTGGCGAAGCATTAAAGACTGCAGTTAGTAAATAATGTCAGATATTAGAGTTTTACACTTCATACCCTATGGGTACTTCATGCTAATGTGAGGCCTGTCATTCTATCAACTTTATATGTTTGTGAGAGCAATATCTCACATTTGTCCCTATCTGTCCCTTTTTTATGGCTTTGTCCAGATTTCGTATGTGGTTCATTGCTACTGGTGTCCGCGGACCTAACCTCTCAACTGTACAGATATTTTGCAGAATGTCCAGATTTTTGCCTTATATTTTTAGTCCATTTTTTATCACATTGTGGCTTTCTGGCAAATTAGTGACAAATCATTAAAGATTGAAGTTAGAAAATACTGACAGACATTTGAATTTTAGACTTCGTACCCTTCAGCAAATTCATGCTAATGCATAACCTGTTATTGTATCAACTTTCTAAGTTTGTATGAGCAATACTTAAAAATTGTTTTTAGTTGGGTTTTTTCATGGCTTTCTCCAGATTTCTTACTCTGAGAGGTTGAGAGGTATGCTGCGGATACTCTTGCCACCATTACATAGCCGCACGGCAATTATGGAGTGCAGGGGCCATGTGTATTGTGACAGCACTGCTTTGAAACACATGCCCTGCATTCGCATGCAGAACCATGTCCGTTTTAGAGCACAGCAGTGTGCCTTCATACATATGTATGGCTCGCTGCCGTGCTGCATGGGAATGGTCCCTTCCTTGCAGGAATAAGCTATTCTTGCACAGAAGTTTGCTGAATCCCGGGGGTAGTATACAATTATTACCACCAAACAACATGTGCATATGGTCATAAGATATACTATTTATAATGGATTCAAAATAAATCAAATTCAGGAAGTGAGATTTTAGATTTCTCAGTATGTTATGTAAGTGAGAATGACAGAAATTAAAAGAAGCTTTGCCCAAAATACTAACTGAACCAGTTGTGAACCAGACTCCTGTAATAAAACAACAGAAGTATTTAAGCTGCACTTTTTATCCCTTCCTGACTCTCAAAATACACCCTGAAAAAGAGATAAGTGTTTAATAGGTTATGGTCTGATAATTGTTATTTAACTAGATAGTAATGCTAATGAATGTTCCACTTCTTGTATCTGTAAAAGCCAAAGAGCAAAAACTCTTTCGGGATTTCTTGGCAGTTGCCCGGAAAGTTATTACGAAAAACTGGAAATCGAACTTAGTTCCTAAATTCAAAGAATTTTTAAATTTAACAAAATACTATATAAAACTTAAAAAGAAGTGATCAGAGTAAGATCTATAAATCATAGTAAGACCTGTAGTTGTTGGGATAACCTTGAAATGTTGCTATTGAAACATCAAGATTCTTAATGTGTTAATTATTATAAGATTGAGTCATCAAGGTAATATATTCCTATCATTGTATAACAATATGTAAAGTTAAGTTTCTTCCTTTCTGTGTATATATATTGTAATTTTCTTTAAAAAATACACCCTAATATAACCATTAATAAAACTCTTTCCCAACTGAAATTATGTTACAGCTATCTTGCCTACTTGTACTAGTTGCATATCAAGTCCTAGCAAGAAATTTCTTATTCTTCAACAAATTCTCAGCTACTACAAACATCAATGTAACATGCCACTTTGTACTCCTTAGCTAATTTTCTTTCCCATCATCGTGAGCTATTGAAAGCAATCACTGGCTTCCACTAATCAGTAAAACAGCTCACTTGCTTGATGCTTCTCTCATTAAAATTTTCAAGTTACACTACTGCCTTCTGTTTACCAAACATCCAATAAAACCTCAGTCATACAGCTTTAGAATTAATATAAATGGACCAATCACCAGGGTAAGTTTATCTTTCAGCCTCTCAATAGACAAGACAGCCATCTTCAGTACTGGGCCCTCAGTTTACTGTCTTTTATTTTAAAACTGCAAAGGTACTTTCATCATATTAATTGTTTGTGTTGCTGTTTGCTAAGTTGTTTTGTGTCACAGTGAACTTGTCAACCCCTCATCCACCAGGAAACTAATTCAATTCAGTTTGGTTTATTGGGTTTTATTTTAAAACTGAAATAGATACTGCCACAACTGTATTAACTTCTTGTACTATTGCTTATTGAGTTGTTTTGTGAGGGAAAAGAACTTGGCTCTGCCCTTGGTGAAATCTTGACCCCAAAGTTACTGATCTGTTTTTGATTGGATGACTAATTTCCATGATGTTTTGAATTGCTGTTATCTGTTTACATCTGCAGTCAGCTTGTGTGGGTACACAGAGCTATACATCATACTGTGCTGGGGAACAACATACTGCACAGATGCAAGTCAAAAGTGAACTCTGGCTCTACTGTTAGTGACTCTGTTTTATACAGATTTACCCATGCTACAGCATTTAATTTCACACCAGTCCCTTTAACATCAGAGAAGGGATTAATTCTATCTAATTTAAAATTTCAAGCTACTTTATTGCTGTTATTTACTTCTTCTGTATTGATGTTTGACTGCAATGCCAAGTGTGTGTCCTTGTAAACTCCTAGTCTATCACTCTCTATTCTACAATTTGACCACTTTGGTAAAAACTGAAAATAATTTTGCTAGGTACTCTAGATTAACAGCAAATTCCATTCTTACTAATTATAAGACAGGATAAAAATTGAAAATCCTTCTGCATGGTTTCCCAAATTAGCTACAGATCCTTCTGTTGTTAATAACTGTACTCTCTGTCAGGTGTGTACAGTAGTTAACACTTCTTGCTATCTTATACAGTAGCCCACTTAATATATATACTAGTTTCAGCTAACCACGGGACTGCAGTCCACAATGAAACCACTTATTGTCAGCGTATTAGCACAAGGCACTCTGAACCAGTACTCAAACTGACAACCACTTACTTCTGTCTCACACTGATCTACGTGGAAGCTAGTTTCTCATCAAAACATACAGACACTGCCCACCAGGTTGTCAACATCCATGATCATAATGCTCATTCCAGACCACCATGCCATTTATCAAAAAAAGAAATAGATAAATATGCAAATATACTTAATACATCTCTCCTGATGTCTCAAAGGCATCAGAGGCACAAGCCTCATACACAATACCTTCAAATCACACAATTACACTCCACCAGCTGCCACCACAAACACTGCTAAGACAGGTAACCAGGCAGGTATCCCCAGGCCTTTAAGGATCACCTCCCACCAATAATTGTGCATAACAGTGTCTCAGTTAGACAGTGACTCCATAGTGAGACTCACAGACACACCACTCTCTAGACTGAGAAAGGAAAGGGTGACAGTGAGCTGCCTCTCAGATGTTAGGACATGACATGTTTGAAGAGTACTCAGGTCTCATCAGCACAAGTGCAAATATAGCATGGTATGATGGCCTGAGGTACACATGGTTTTATTATATGAGGAGAGACATGGTGAAGCTCTGTCAGCATTCATCACAGACTGGTATAAAGTTAGTCTCAAGCAGCAACCTTCCTTCACTGAGAATGATATGACAATACAAACAAAACTACTTGACTTTATTAATTGTCAGAGTTTTAGGTGCCATTTAGGAGGGTCTAGTATGTATTTCCTGCAGGAAATGGTTGACAGTCTTGACTGCTTTACAAGGAATGGTTTGCACCTCTCCCCTTGGGTAATTTGTATATTGTCGTTAGTTTTTCTACCCCATTTTATCTTTATTAGAACATGTCACTTACCTACATTTACCAACAGATAATTTAAAAACTTAACTTTTTTGTCCCTAGCAGAAAGTAGCATTTGCAGTATCACTGAAACAAGGTTCCACTTCATTAATAATATACTCTCCCTATCTGGATTCAATGCATACCACTTCAAAACCCTGCCATTGATGATACCTATACTACAGGTGGTAGTGTGTCTATATTCCTTTACAGTTCCATGCTCCACTTAAAGAAATCCCAATCCCTCCTAGCTACACGCTCTAGGGACATAAACCTTGTCACCACAATAAAAAGAAGAAGCTGGAGGGATAGATTCCTGTCCCAGAGACTTCCCATACTCTGGAACAAACTACCTATCTATATCAAACAAAGCTCCTCATTAGCACTCTTCAAGAAAAATCCTGATGATTGGATGGGAGATAGGAAATTCACCCCGGGGATCACTTCTGTGGCTCTGCTTGACAGGGGCACAGGAAAATAATTTTCTTGGGTGGCAAAAGCCAGGCTACCATTTAGCTAGGCTTATGTAGGCCCTAGGGCCAATAGCCTAGTACCTACCTATGAACCTATGAACTAAATGTATATGATAACAACCTTGAACTCTTCCACATCCTAGTAATTATAAATAATAGTTCCTCCCATATCATTGCTAACTACAGAATCTCTTCAGTGAAACCTACTACTACCCATGAAGCTTATCTAAACAATCTTGAGTCATTTACTATATAATAAAACACCTTTATTATTGTTAGAAAAAATGTGTATTTGAATATATGAGAAATGCTAGTTTAAAAGCAAAGTAGTATATAATGCATTTTATTCTATTAATCATATAGTAGAGAGGATTAATTCATGTTTAAATGTAAAGTAGTTTTGAAACTGCAGTGTGGCTTGAAGCAAGCCGACCTTTGACCCTGGCAGATGCTAGCTTAGCAAGTTTTAATGTTTATGCTTTTCACAAATGATTATCTGCTGGGTCAGGAAATTAAATGTATGAAATAATGAAATCTTCTGCTCTTTCCTGCTGGGATGATTTGGCCTTGTATATGTATTACTGAGATAGCATACAGCTGTGTGAGAAAGTGTAACAGAGAACAAAGATGTGTATTAAAAGACTGAATCTGCTATTGTATTTGAACTGATATGAAACCTTGAAGAAGTAACTTTACAGAAAGACATTATGTCTGACCAGGTGGATAGCAAGGCCGTATCATTACCAGAGGAAAACTTTTTTTAAAATATACAGCATCAGCAGTTTTAATGAATAGAGGACTGTAAGCTAAAGTGATGTAGATGCCCTGTGACATACCACGTCAGTAAGGTGGGCACAGCTTGAATGTTAAACCTATATAAAATTGTGTGCTTCCTGTTTCATGTTAGACAAAATTCTGTACTTGTACGTTTTTTGCCTCCTGGTGTACACTAGTAAACTTTTGAATCTGAACCTCCTGTGTATTGAATTCTTGATTTTATTTAACAATTATTGCTAATTTCCTTTGCTCATTTATACATTTGGAGGACTATACTATAAGCAAATAAATATGCACAACTCTTCTTAGACTTCTTCAGTGCCAGCTCACAAGACTAAATAGTACTCTGCCCTCCCAGAGGTCAACGTCACTTGGCTTGGTCATCAGACATGTGACACCATTGTGCTCTACATCAATAGCTGCTCCATTATTAACCAAGTTTTACCACCACCTGGTGATCTTCACCACTAAAGGCACAACCCAGTATGACCACTAATCCTACTATTCTTAGGAGTTCTCAGAGGCAAACATGTTGCAACTAGCTGATAACCTGATGTAGTCCAAAAATCCTCCTCCCATTGAAGACTCTGTTACCCACACTGCTGCTATATGCATCACAATGCATGCATCAAGACCTTGATTCCTATCTACAAACATGCAATGCCAAATGTTGGAAAATGGTGGCCCCTGGTATAAATGATCTTTATAACATAAAAATACTCCTCACTCCTAGGAACAATCTAAAACCTCCACATTCAAAAAATTAATTCAAGAACTTAAGCAAAAATTTTAGAAATCAAATCAAATAAAATCTAACAAGGCTAAATATGAATTGAAAAATGTACCACAGACAAGAGCAACCATAAGATCTTCTTCGGCTTTATATTAAAAACCTTAGAAACAATGTCCAGAATTGCACTAAGTTGATACATAACAATATCAGACATAAAAATTATTAGGGCATAGCAAATATATTAGCTGATAAATTTAGCTCTAACTTCATCTACCTGTCACTACCTAGGTTCTCCTGTAGGATAAAGTATACTCACAGTTATCACCTCTGACCACATTTGAAAGTCTCAGTCAGAGGTAACAAAAACACTAGCTCTGTGGGGGGCTGACAATGTAATAGGGTGTTTCCTTGTCAGTATAAAACATCTCACAGACCTACTCCTAAATCTGTTCAACTTCAGCCCCTCAAGTGGTTTTATGCCTAAGACATGGAGAACCACAGTGGTCACCTCCCTTCATAAGAGTGGTCCCACCACTAATCCTATTAATTATAAACCAATAAGCCTTTTCAGTCTTGTCTGCATGATGAGCTTAAAATCCATTGACTCAAACCTGTTTATGTATTTATTTTTGAAGGGTATATTCTGACTGCTTAACCTAATGAACATTTTTTGAAAAAGTCACTAAGGCTTTGGATAGGGAAAAAGTGTACATATGCCATGTCCTAATTTTGCCAAGGCCTACACTCAGGCATTATAGACAAACCTAATCAAACTAAATGTAAATCCATATACAACCTGCTGGCTAGCAAACTGTCTCAGAGGCAGAACCCATCAAATCAAGATTGTTGGCACTTTATCTCTCTCTCTCTCTCTCACTCACACACTGTCTCTCACTCTCTTTCACACTACCAACAGGATCATTATCAGAAGGCTCTGTACTGAGGCTGCTACTATTTGGTATCAATTTCTCTGATGCCCAAGCAGATGTTCTCTGATGTCCTAAGATGGTGGTGCCTGTTTGACTGCTGCTAATCTGTCTCCTGATGTCCATTTTTGTGTTTTGTGTGTGATTGTTGTTAATTGACCATTTAGAAGTCTGGTTTTGAATGGGTCAGGTGTGCGATCATTTAGTTTTTTGGGAGTTTGCCTTTGATGACTGTTGGACTGATTTTTGGGATCGTGGGACAACCTCGGTCGTTCAGGCCTTCAAGGAGTGGTGGTTGGGCCATGAGCACCTGGCAGAAACCCAGCTGTAGACTTCCAAGTTGTGGTGGGTCAGGGAGGAATGGTCTGGAAATTAGGATGTTGCTAGTGTTGGAGGATGAAAGCCGATGGCAGTGAGGTTGGTGTGGATGGGTTTTTTTTTTTAATGCGAGTATGGAGGTGGTTTTGTTGGGTTGGAGAGAACGGCCTAGTACTTGCGGCATTGCTGAAATTGCGGAAAGCTAGCAACAGTGAGGATGATGTGGACTACTGCAGTCACTGAAATTCACCACTGTGATGGGTTACGAACATGGTTATTGTGATGGGTTACAGACACAGACATGGTTATTGCATCTTGGTGCCTTCCGATTTCTTGGACACGGTTGTTGTGGATGTTGTTGTTGTTGTTGATGATGTAATTGTTCCTGTGTTTTTGTTTTTTTGACTTGAGCTTAGAGAAACATAATTTCATTCAGCTGTGCACTGTTGCTGCATGGTCTGAATGGCAATAAAGTTTTACTTGACTTGAGTTGACTTGACTTGATTTTAAGGGTGACTGGCTGAACAAGTTTGGAAATAGCACAATATCTGGAGCTATCATCAGCAATCCTGAGGACTCCCTCATCCTACAAGAGGGTCTATCATATACAAACACACAGTGCTATGGTCATGTTCTAAATGCAAGAAATTGCAGTGTTGTGTCTTTTGGAAAACATGGGCAGCCTGGTACCTGTTACTTAGAAGACATCCCTCTAAATAAATACATTTATTAGGAAGCTGAACATTTTTTGTAGACAAAAATAAACTGTCCTTTGACCACCAGGTAACAATGGTCATTAGAAAATCCTTTTACCTGGTCCAGTTGATTACAGAAGGTTTATCTTCTAAATCTAGAGATGCTATCTTCCCTCTTCTCTTGCCTTGTTAGGCCCATAGCTGAATATAATGCTTCATTCAGTATGTACCTGAACCAACACACCATGTTACTTGAAAGACCCTAACATTAAGAAAATCAAGGGTCTAAGTTCTATGTCTCATGCAGAATGCCTCAATGCCCTATCTCGATTTTCAATCTCATACAGATTTCTTTGGAATGACCTCTGCTTGGCTTATAAGGCCTCAAACAACTCTGTCCTGTGTGACCTACATATTCACAAAACATGTAAAACCACAAAACCTGTATTAGAGACCTAAACGTCTACCACAATATAAGCAAAACCTGTTGGCTGGATAAATACCTCTCCCAAACATTTCCTTTCCTATGGAACAGAGTCCCTTTCATATTAAACAAATTTGCTTCTTAACCCTCTTCAAACTGTACCTGGATGAATGAATAAGAAATCAGAAATACACCCAAGTGAACCCTTCAAACCATTATGGAAAGATATAACGTAAGAGCAATACTGGCACAAAGGACAGATGGAATGAATAACTAGTCCACTGCATAAACTAAAAGCTGAGTAGAACTCAAAGGAGACATTTAGCACCTGCATGAGTATATCTTGTCATAAAGTATGCTCTAGCAACAATTAGAAATCCTTTATTATGCAGAAACTTCGTTAGTTACAGTTCATGCATCACTCCAATGGCTATATAGACACAAAGGTAATAACTCTACACTTATAAGATGTGCTTTTTCCTCACAGGTTCAGAAAAGGTTATATTTAGCCACATTTGGTAGTTATGGCTAACCACCACCTTGAATGGCTGGCCATGACTCCTAAAATTCCAGGTTAATGAGCATAAGGAGACTGCATCTCAAGAAGGCTTTTTATGCTTTAAAATTCCCTGTTTGTAGACTGTGTGTTGTTCAAAATGACCTTGAGGTAACGTCATGTCACAAGACCCCTCAGGCCCAATTCAATCATTCTAAAAATTCCAAAATGCTGAGCAGTTTTTGTGCTGAACTTACAATGACAACACGTTTGTTGTAATTGCATTACATGCTTACTAACTTGTGAGCTGTCGTTTTCATTTCATGTGTAGTTTTCATGAATTTTGCTTGGCTTTTAATGCATCAAATTTAGCCTTTGGTACATTTACCCTTAATAATGCTTTGTTGCTAGTTTGATATCATCGCAACATCGGGTTGCTAGAGGTGACCACATACAGAAGGTCTCATGGTTGTGTCTAGCAGCTTAACGCAGTGCAATAACTGGTTCATTAAAAATTCATGAAGGCTCCATTAAGAGCTTTCATTCTGAACTGCATTTTAGCATTAAGTGGCAAGCTTGATTCAAGCTAATGTTAATGACATTTCCAGGTTTCTGAATCCTACACATATCATTAAATCTGACTTTCATTTTTTGAGAACATCAATAATACTATAAAAAGAAAATTGAGGATATGGATTCAGAGAAGATCTGCATTCTTGCACAAGTTAGAAACAAAGAATTATGGCATTTTAACAATGGCATTCTAACTTTAAAATAGGTCCCCTCCTCTAATCTTTCTGTAACAACAACAGAATGTTTTTATATACCCACAGCAGATAAACTAGCAAATCCTTACAATGTCTTATCTTTTAAGAAATCTTAGACAACTATTTCCACATTATATTATATAATATTCAACATCACATCTATCTATTTTTATTTGCAATATTCCCATCGATGAGGAAGTAACTATTTTGCTTGCAACATTTTTCCATATTTCACTTTGTTTTTCATCAACCATAAAGATATTTCCCACAGGTGCTAAATAGCATAATTAATGGTACAGATTGTATTGGTAAGTATACGTTACAGTTTGTATTGGTAAATATACATTACAGATTGTATTGGTAAGTATACATTACAGTTTGTATTGGTAAATATAAGTTACAGATTGTATTGCTAAGTATACGTTACAGATTGCATTGGTAAGTATACGTTACAGATTGCACTGGTAAGTATACATTACAGTTTGTATTGGTAAATATACATTACAGATTGCATTGGCAAGTATATGTTACAGATTGTATTGGTAAGTGAACATTCAGTGCACACACCACATCTAAGCACTGCGGAAGTAGCACACAGTGCTTGTTTTACAATATATTAATTTACTGAATTAAATTCAGGATTATGAAGACAATGTGCACTGTATACATTTTAAGGCTTAAAATATAAACACAATGAAAACAAAAAAATAAATATCAATAAAAACCAGTGTCATTCAGATGTGCAGATTTTCAGCAAGGTTCTAATATATGATTAAAAATATAACTTGTCAAAGTCAAGCTCTATAAACATGGAACAAAACTTAAAAAGTGGTTATTAACTGTTCACATTCATTGAAAAATCCCAAAATCCACAAAATGTCATGCACATATTTTGCCCACAATTTTGCTATGTGAAACAAAACCCTTGTATCCCATTATAAAATACAACCCAAACAATCAAAATCCAAAATGTAACCTTAAATATAGCTAAATGCAATCCTAATGTTAATGCCAAACCCAATGCTAGCCTTAACCCTTAATCCAACTGCAACCCAAAGCTTAGCCCTAAAATTAAACATAAATTTGAATTTATAATTAATCCTAACATTAATCTTAACCATGAACCTATACTTAGACTTAAATATAATCCAAACCTATCCCTAACCCTAAGAAGAGTCAAAACCCAAATCTCAATTCTAATTTCTACCCAGACCATAATTCTTACCCAAAAGGCAGACTTACATGTTTCCATGTACCATTTTGTCATTCAAAGCAATCTTTGTTAAATGGTATTTCCTATCCAGGACAACATTTGCAAAAACTGCTTGCAACCTAACTTTGTATAATCAAGTAAACGGCTCCCATTCTCTGTAATACCAGTTCATATGAAATTGAATTTCCCACATTAGCAGTAAACAGTACATGTGCATGTGCATAGCATTTTTTTTAATACATAGAGTTATTTTCACAGTCGTAGTGGTACCTATGGCATTCAAAACATGATTAAAGTCTTCTTGAAATCTGAACAAGGAGCAACATTGTCTGGCTGTTATCCTTCATGAATCACATTTTCATGCACATTTCTGAAAAAAGCATCACCAAAGTTGAAAAAAATCATTTACTCATATGTGATGCTGGCTCAGTTGATAAGTTGATTTTCAGTACTAAAGTTTTCATGTATGTTACACTTTTGCATTTGTTGTTACCTTTTAGTTATTTGTTTAAGTTGTGTTAGTTCTTGCAATTTTCTTCTTTATCTTGTTTGCAGCTTCTTTTTATTTAACTATGATATGCCATAATCTACTCTCCCCCCAGGATTCATGAACAATTGTACAGGCTTCACATGAAGCCTACACAATGTTTACATGTTAGCGCAATGAGCAGCAGCACTAATTGCATATGCCCGCTGCTCATGAGACTTACACAAATAAAAGTTGTTTTCATGGCCAGCATCAGTATTGGTGGCCACAAAAATGTTTTGAGCAGCATGAGTACACACAAGTAAACAAACAGACTTGCCTATAGGCAAACCTGTTAAGCATGCTCATCCAGACAACATAAAGAATACACAGGGAAAATACTGCAAGCTGTAACAGGCTTGGAAAGTGTACTGAGTACAATGTGTACATAAATGAAACATATGAATTCAGAAATAAGTAGGAAGCTAGTACAGTAGATAGATTACCAGGCAGGGAAAGTGTAATGAGGACAATGTGCACAGAAATCAAAGAGAAGTAAACAAAAATATGTAGGAGGGGAAGGTAAATGTTCAAATTGTAGTAAGAAAATTGATTTAAAAGTGCTTATGTCAAAAAGACAGCTTTGTAATAATAAAATTGTGCAATATAATTAATTGCAGTCACCCATCCTAAGCAAATATAAATAAATAAAAGCAGATGTGATATCAAAAAGGTGTGGCAGTTGCACAAATTACCATTACAAAAGAGGGATTACATGAAATATGAATGTCATTAACATGCCAAACTGAAATGGCAGTTAGCAAGGACAATACATATATTATGGGATGTTTGCATAGCATGTATTTTGTCAATATAACAAGTTAGAAAATACAAAAGGCTCAGAAGTCACAATCTCCTTTTGCAAGAATCTAACCCATGCCATCAGTGTTACCACTTAGCTGTGTATTAACTGTGTACGCCAGATAAATAGGCATAGCACATGTAGAAGGAAGACCACCCTTAAAGACAATTATGCACTTTAATATTCTAATTTTTTTTAATAGTTATGCATCCCATAGGTAGGTGTGTGTGTGTGTGTGTGTGTGTGTGTGTGTGTGTGTGTGTGTGTGTGTGTGTGTGTGTGTGGTGTTATAAACATGGGAGCAGAGTGCGACAAACATAATGCCCTTGCATAATGCACTCCTGTCTGGTACAGTTATTGTGCAGATGGATAAGAACATATGCAAAGGCTACACCTATGATGCAATGTATTCCAAAAGAGCAGTGAACTGTTGGCATCTGCCACAGAAGGTAGCAATGAATATTGTCATAAGCAACTGAAATTCATTTGTGAATTAAAAAAGGGTCCCTGATAATGAGTGTCATATCAGCATGTCAGACTGATGGCAATTAATTGAGCATGCTCACGTGCATACAACTGTGATCAGTCCTTTTTCAATTGTCCTTGGTGAAAGAAGGTTTCTTTGTACTTTTGTACACATACCACACAAGAAAAGGAGCACATTCATGTATACCACAGTACTCAATGCATGTGCCACAGTAGCGATCTCACTATAACATTGGCAGAACAGATGTCTACTGCCATGAAATTCAAAGCTATGTTCACATGTGTTTGTGCAACATATCAAGGGATAAGACTGATGTGATGTAATGCTTGTTGTGTGACATCAATACATTCATACAAAATGATTCCCTGTGCTAGAATTGAACATCAAGCTATACTCCTCCTCCAACAAACAATATGGCTATTAGTCAGATGTGTCACAGTGGAACTGCTATCACAGCTGTCACACTTCACCTATGTAAAGTTATTAAATCAGCTGTACTTTATTTGCCCATATTGATTATCTGCTAAAATGGATGGGGGAAGCCTCTGCTACTATGTATGTACACAGTATAATCAAGGCATGTAATTCCTGCAGGAAAGTTAAGGACACAAATGCTTATAGTCACTCAGTGCTGGTTTTGAACTCTTGCCTAAGTGTTGAGAAAAGCAGCACCATACTGGGATTAATGAATGTGCCACAGTATAACTGTATCACCAATTGTAATATGTGTAGCTATGTGAAATAATTACATCATGTGTATGAATCTAGAAATATGTGTTCTTGTAATTACTTAGAATTATCTTGCTGTATGCCAGACAACATTGCCTGATGCTAGGTATACCCAAACACAACTGTAGCCCCCTTCTAATGTCACTGTGATGGCAGAATAGCATATATGTACAATATGGATATAATCCCACATTTAAACACATGCCTTACTTAGACAACAACATACATTATATCATCTCATGTTCTCAGACCTGAGGAGACATCTCACTACAACTGATATAGTAGGACAATCTATTCAAGTGACAGTAGCAGTCTTCAATAAAGCCTTTCAAAAGGATATTTAGAATAAACACTTGTAACAGGAAACACCATCTACACATGAACATAGCACATGTGGGTGACAACACTGTTAACATGTACACTGACTGTAAGCAGTGATGTTGAGTTTGAACTATATAAATAACATCACACACTAATGATGATTTGCTGAAGTGCAAACACAATGCAAAATTTATTTTACAACTGTGATACTGCACATTTCAATGGATAACATCACCATCGTGTATTACCATAATGTTGTGCAAAAATGGTTGCACAGCACAAGCACACTGTATAGATATACATCATAGTCTGACTTCTACAGTTGCACTTTATAGAGGATGACATCAGCATTGTGTTTCAAAGAAGATGATGTTCGGGAGAAAGGTCTGACACTGATGTGGACTTACCTTGCAGTGTAAACATTTCTTGACACTACTATTTCAGTAAGGCCAATAGGACATAAGGCCATATTTACATGACTGTATCCACAACTCCCCCCCCACACACACACACTCACACACACACACACACACACACACACACACTTTGACTGCTGTGAGATTAGAGCCCCCTACCTATCTAGTTACACAGTCTGGACAACACATTACTTAATGCAAGTGCCACAGCAGAAGTCAGACTTTTACAGTGTGAGATTGCACTTTATAGAGGATGACATCAGTGCTGTGTTGCAGAAAAGATGATTTTGGGAGACAGGTCTGACACTGATGAGGTCTCACCCTGCAGTGTAAAACTTTCTCCAGACTAATACTTCAATGAGGCCAGCAGTATATAAGGTCATATTTACATGGCTCTGTACATAAACCACATACACATAATTTGACTGCTGTAAGATTAGAACCCCTACCTCTCTAGTTACACAATCTAGAGGACACAGTAATTAATGTAAGTGAGAAGTCTGATGTCTACACTGTGATAGTGCAGTGCAGATAGGATTAATTTCTCATTCTGTGTTAGAGAAGATATTGTGATGTTTAAGTTTTTGTGAAAAGCCATATTTGTTGATATGAAGGAGTAAGTGCAATCTTCTGATCAATAATAAATGCATACTGATGACATAGGTCAGCTATGTTGTTATTAATGCATATTGAAGAACTGGGACTGACATGTACCTGTGTTGTGTTTATGAGACATGCAAATTTGTGAAACACTGGTTGAACAATGAAGCAGTCATGGATCATCAGTTTATGATGATGGTGTGTAAACCTTAATGAATGCTAATATTAACAATGTTATCTGCTTATGCATGAGCAATCTTCACTGTCAATACCAAACAATTCTTAATGTTCCAATGCATTAGGGCTAAGCAATGATGAAGTATGTGTGCCAAGGTTCTATATAGTTATATATCATTTGCAAGTATAAAAATGGCTGTGCAGGCCTAACTGTCCAGAATGAAGTGGTCAGTCAGTTTGCTACAGTTCACTTGAGTACATCAGTCAATTTTCATATAATGAAGTAATGGGGCGGCACAATGGTGCAGTGGTTAACGTTGTCACCTCACAGCAAGAGGTTCTCCGGTTCGATTCTCGGCTGGGGTGCCTTCTGTGTGGAGTTTACATGTTCTCCCTGTGTTTGCGTGGGTTTCTTCTGGGTACTCCGGTTTCTTCCCACATTCCAAAGACATGCATCTGGAGCATTTCTCCCCGGGCCTCTGCTGAAAACAGGCACTGTGGAACCTAGTCGGACTTTCACAGTCAACAAATGATAAATAAAAAAATAAATAAATAATGCTTACCTTCGCTGTTTGCATGACATTAGGAGGTGAGCAAACAGGGTTTTCTGCTGAAGGAAAAAAGTGAAAACCTTAATTCCATTATCCTTCTGTAGTGCAAATAGGCTTAGTGGTGAGACATGGCCATCAGCACTCCGGGCAGTACTGAGTTGAGAAAATCCACATGTCACTTAACTTTCTTTGTGGCTCAAGGTGTAAGCTCAGTGTACTAAATGAAAAATCAGAGCTGAAGTAGGGTTTGAGTCCAGTCTGAATATCATTTTACAAAGGGTGTCAGAATGTAATTATCTTAATTAATTTTGATCATGACTGTAAGACTACATAGGAATGAGTATCCTAAATAAGTTGATTGCCCAAATTGTGCCAGTATGCTCAATATAAGCATTAGGTACACATCAGTATTCATTACACTTGTATGCACTGTAGCCTCTGTTACACATTAAATGATATATCCAGCAGTGTGATACATATGGAAGAGTAAATGCACCCATGCCTCTCAAATGTCCAGATTTTCACAGACTGCCCAGATTTTTGTCTTATATTTTTGATCTATTCCTCAAAATTTATGGATTTCTGGCAAACTATTGAGGATTGAAGTCGTTAAACAGTGATAGACATTTGAATTTTAGAATTCATATCCTTCAGCAACTGCATGCTAACATAAAACCTGTTATTCTAGTAACCTTCTAAGTTGATAAGGGCAATATTTAAAACCTGTCTCTGTTTTTGGGCCTTTGTCCCTCAATCATTTTTGACTTTGTCCAGATGCTAAGAGATTTAGAGGTATGGGTGTACCACAGTTTATTACTAAGTCTAATTTTCTATAGTGCAGCAGACATATTGGCATTTGCACTAAGCTAACCATGGCAATGTGGTCTAAGGCAAAAACTTGCCACATTTTGCAATAACACTTGAAATGCCATTTAGCATAACATACTACACTTGTTTGTTGCCAGACCTCAATGCAAATGTTAAGAATTGATAAAACAGAAGTGGGTTACACAGATACATAGGCAACAAATTCACAGGAAAGAAACTTAGAAAAACAGGTAATGTGAGTTTCTCCTAATGCTGGATTTGATATGTTGTTAAGATTAAAAATTAAGTGTTTAGACTTGATCATTATCTCAATATCTCACAACAGAAATCCTACTTCACACATATCAAAAACATACCATTCAAGGGGCATAACCTACTCCGCTAATGGAAGATGTACGCATTCACTTTCAGCAAAGTAATAACAGCATGAAAATGCCATGCGATGAAGTTTACATTCATCAGCCTAACGAATAGTCAACAGTAAAAAGCAGTGATAGAGAAGGGGTGATGATAGTGAGAGAGAGAGAGAGAGAGAGAGAGAGAGAGAGATGGACAGAGACATATCAAAGGTTGGTGTTATGGGTGATTAATGCACATCTGTATGGTGTGTCCTCATTAGTCATCTGTCATGCTCTGTATTATTAACTGATGGCTCTGGGGATGAAGAAACTGTAGGACAGGCAGAACCTGATTAAGATATAAGTAGAATAAGGGTGCTTTATTAATTTTCCTTATAGACATGGATATGCTTGCAATTGCTTTTTTGCAACAGTATTTATAATATGTTAATTATAGGGTGTAACTGGATAAACTTTAAGATGTATGCCATGAAACATGTCACAAATGTATTACATCATAGCAAGAAATAATGTGACATACATCTAGAATTGAATTTTTGATGCTATGGGCAAAAATCAGTCTTCAGATGATAGGTGATTTATATCAACACTCTACAGAGGAAATTGCACTGTGTTACATCCAGTATTCCAAGTATTGCCTTTATTTTGCCTTTACTCTGTATTCCAATAGGTCAACACCTTGGCCTGAGGATAACTGGACTACTGTGGGTGACAGCAACAAATGATCAGGTTTTGCCATAGGATATGATCAGCCATTTGCCACCTCTAGTCATTGGCATGTAATGCCAAACTCCATACAAATGCTGAGGACAAAAATTGAAGGCTTTCTTATGGGTAATTTCTGGCCATGTATGTTGTGTATAATTCTATTTTTTGATGAGATTGAATGTGTGACAACATGGGTTGATAGGAAACTGGTGAAAATGGAGGGGGGAAGGCAAGAAGATGGGAGGGCACAGGGTTAATAATAGATGAATTTGCAGGAATGTACTGGGAGAGATCATAGCTATCCACTTTTTTCACAACATAAATGTAAAATTGTAGACAGCACTTTCTGAATTTGGTCTGTCACCACTCCAGGGGCAAATAACAACAGAATAATGTTGCACAGCCAGTTCTACCAAATCAAGTGTGTTAAGAAGGCACATGGGTGAAGTGAAGAGCTATGTATGGGACAATTTTTTTTTTTTGTTTGTTGTTTTTTTTTTGGTGGGACAGGTCCACTTTTTTTTTTACTTTAAAAGCAAAAGGGCTATTGGACAAGGGACATAGAATGTGAGCGCCAGATAGGTAGGTTAGAAACAGAAAAAAAACAGTATATGAAGTTGTGATGAAAGTAAATCATAAATCTGGAGTAATAATTTCTGCATTCCCTTTACGCAGGAAGGATTTGAATCCTAGAACAACTTTGTTATGGGTCCAAACTCACTGTACTTACAGCCTGCGTGATAGAGTGAGGTATATATCATGCGCACATCATTCATTCATTGCAAATACTGCACAGCAATAACAGGAGTATTTGTGCTAATGAAGAATACAGAGATTTAATTTTTCACTTTTTCCTTCACATGTGAGCCCTGTTTGCACTCAGGTAGTGCACAAATTACAAAGGCAAATAAAAACATATGACAATTTATATTCCACACACAAAAAAAAAACACAAGAACAAACATGACTTGTCTTTCCAGTCATCAAATGTTATACCATTACAAAGACACATGCTGCATTTTCACATCTGCTGCAAACATTACAAACAGCATCCTCTTTCCTGTTTCTTAAAATCCATTTCATTTACACCACATTCTACAGTGATACTTATGTAAAATGTACAATTTTTTCTCTTATTGTGGTTCAGAGTGCTGCAGGAAAGAGCAGCTGTGCCACTCTATAAAGTTTGTTCATAGCTTCATAGGTTCATAGGTGTGTACTAGGCTAATGGCCCTGGAGTCTTTACAAGCCTAGCCCATAGGATTACCCTGGCAATGTGTCACCTGAACTTAGTTCCCAGTGCCTCTGTCAAACAGAGCTACTGTAGTTATCCCTGGGGTGAATTTTCTATTTCTCATCTACTCACCAAGATTTCTCTTGAAGAGGGTCAGCGAGGTGCTTTGTTTGACATATATGGGAAGTTTATTCCATAGCATGGGCAGTCTCTGGGTTATGAACCTGTCCCTCCAGCACATTCTGTTGATTGTTGTAATGAGGTTGAGGTCTCTGGAGGGTGTGGTGCAGAGGGATTGGGATTTCTTTAGATGTAGCATTTCTATCAGAGCTGGGTCAGACATGGCTTTATAAGTCAAGCAGAGATCGCCTCTAAGTAGGTGATATGAGACAGAGAATAGAGTTTTTTAGTCTATCCATATAGGACAAGTGTTTAAGGCCTAGGATCCTCTTTGTGAGGTACTTTTGTGGCCTCTCCAGTTGTTGCAGGTGTCTAGTGAGGTACATGCCAAATAGGGCATTGTACTCGATGACTGACCTAATGAGGGAAGAGTAGAGGGAGACAATGACCTCTTTCTTCCTGGATGCAAAACCCTTAGTAATGAGATGTGGCACATAGAAGGACTTTCTGACCACAGTGGCAGTGTGGTGGTCAAAAGAGAGGTTGCTGTCAAACTGTGTTCCCAGATCTCCTATGATGCCTTCTGTGTTCAGTAGACTACCATCAATGTGGTAGTTCATGGGAAATGGGTTTTTCCCAAAGGGGATGATGACACATTTTTTGGCATTGAGCTTAAGGCCATGGTTCTGACACCAGTTGTTGGTCTCAGTGAGGCCTTTCTGTAGGATGTCAACATCACTTGGGGAGTTAATAATGGCTCCCAACTTGCAATCGTCTGCAAACTTTGTCAGTCAGAGTCCCTTCGTGTTGGACTGGACTTCTGAGAAGTAGATACCAAACAGGAGAGGACCCAGGACCGATCCCTATGGGACTCCACTTGTGACTGGTCGACAGTCTGACTTGGTGTCAGCTACTTTCACACTATGAGTTCTATCTGTGAGTGAGTTTGCAATACACCTAGTGATATAGGGGTTGATGCCTAGCTTAATGAGTTTTTCTATGATTCCTGAGTGAGTAATGGTATCAAAGTCCTTGGCCAGATCAAGGTAGGCTGTATGAACCACCTTGCCTTCATCCACAGCTCTTGTGACTGATTCAGAGAAGTCGACCAAGCTGAGCAGGCATGATCTACCCTTCAGAAAACCAAACTGTGTGGGACCTAGAGTTTGGAGATTCCCTATATCCTTGTTTATTATGTCCATGATGATGCATTCCATTGCTTTGCATATCTGACTTGTCAGGCTAATGGGACAAAAGTTTCCAGGGTCTGTAGTCGCTCCTCCTTTGTGGAGATGGATGACTATAGCAGTGCACCATTTGGTAGGGACAAAGTCTGAGGTGAGGCTGTGATTGAACAGGGCACACTGGTGAGGTGCCAGTTCACTCTGTAGTTCATGTAGAACACAGCCATGGATTTTGTCAGGTCCCATATAAGCTGTATTCTTGGGCTTGGACAGTGTTGTTTTAACCTGTGCAGCAGTAATACTGGGTGCCTGGCAATCCACTAGTATTTGGGGAGAGAGAGAGGGGAACAGTTGGCACTGAATCTATTGGCCAGTATATTGGCAATATCTGTTGGCTCGATATAGGAAGTACCATTGTGCAGTAGCTCAGAGCAAATCTGGGTATTGCTGTGGAGGTTCTTTACATAACTATAGAAGGCCTTGAGGTTTTCTTTACTATCTGCATCAATTCTGTTTTCATAGCTAGCTTTAGAGGATTTGATGAGGGATCTCAACTTTTTGTTGAGGTTGATAAGGGAGTTTTTCCAGTCTTGGGATTTTACCTTATTCCGCATCAGTTTCATCCTTCTGTTGTAGAGTTTGTTTATGGCAGGGGACCACCAGATTGGCTTCCTTTTTTAGGAGGTGAGCATCTTGGTTCTGTTGGGTATGCCGAGATCTATGCATTTGTGTATATGTTCGTACAGTGCATTGGTGTATGATTTGGCAGTCATGCAACTATTTTCCATTTGCATGGGTGCTGTGAAGTTAGCCACCTCTGTTCTTAGGAGCCCAAAGTTAGCTTTGGAGAAGTTTTTCATGGTGGTTACCTTTGGGGGGATGTGGATTTTCAAGGTGATTAGTTTGTGGTCTGACCTAACCAGGGAGGAGTTGACTAGTGGTATAGAGCAATGGCCGCTCATGTTAGTAATGACCAGGTCAAGGATGTTGTTACTTCTAGTGGGGGTAAGAACGAGCTGGTCCAGGGCATTGGAATTAATGAATTCCAGGAAACGTTGGGCAAGTTTATTGGTACCTGAGTAATTTTCCCAGTTAATGGAGGGGTAGTTGAAGTCGCCCAGTATGAGTGTGTTAGGTTGGACCCTAATATTCGCCAGGGTGCTTAGGAATGTGGAGTGAGTGTTTTGAGACATGGGTGGGGACATATAACATGCTATGACCTTAATTGCTGTCTTACTCAATGTTAGCTGCACCTGAAGTATCTCTGATGCATTATTTTGGGCTACCAGTCTGGAGGTGTGTGCATCCTTTATGAATATGGAAACACCACCGCCTTTGAAGCTCTGGTCCAAGTTCTGGGGCCAAAAGGTGTGGAATGAGTTATAGCCTGGTATTGCAGGGGTGCTTTCTGCTGCCTTGAACCAGCTCTCTGTTACAGCACAGATGTTGATGTTCTTTATTTTAAGGAGTGCTTCGAGCGAGTGCATTTTGAGATTTAGACTTCTAGCATTGAGCAGCATGACCCTCAGATTGCATTTGTTTGTAGCTGTTATAGTGGTAATTTGGTCTTTGGAACATCGCCTAAAAAAGGGCCTTGGCCAGTATCCAGAAGCCCAGGGGTAACAGATGCATGCCATCTCTGGTAAAGCATCGAGGTCTGTCAGTCATGTCATCCCAGGCAGACAGATACAGGATCCCCTTAAAATGACACCAGAAACTTAGCCAATTGTTGAAATCAGTCATTTTCTGCTTGTACTCTGGTATCATTCTGGATGATGGTAGGATGCTACTCAGGGCTAGGGTCATACCTGCCTGGGCTACATAATCCGAGAGCTCCTCCATGTCTCATTTCATGTAGTCTAGGGAGGTACATATCAGGTCATTCACACCCACATGTACAATGAGAGTGTCATATTTGTACCTGTTGTTGAGGGACATGAGTGCATACATTATATGGTGGATCCTGGTACCTGACAGGCAGCTGACTGTTACTTTCTCCTTATTTCACCTAGTGAGGGGGACATCAGTGTGCCTCACTATCGAGTCACCTATAACTAGTGTGCTGGGTATGCTGTTTTGCCTTAGGGGCTTTGGTATAGTGGCATACTGTATAGGAGAGTTATGTGTCGTGTGATTAGTGTTGTGTTGTGGTGGTCGAGTGTGTTTCTGCTTTGGAGTTCTCTGCTGTTTGGGTAGATTTTTATTGAGAGCCTCTGTGAAGGTGGGTGTGTGGCTTGTGTTTTTATGTGAAGGCAGTGCTGGTGTGTGTTCTGGAGGGCTATTTGTTCCATGTGGTGTGGTGCAAATGTTGACCTTCTCCTCTTGACCAGCTATTCTGGTCTTGGCTGGAGAGTGCATGACTTCCAATTTGGATATATAAGTGCATCTGTCACAAGTCTGAGTGTTGGGAGGTAAGAGGAGAGGGTTGTCAGTGTACATTAGGCAGTTGCTACATTGCCTCAGGATGCCCAAGTTCACCAGGTTAACTGGAGAAAGCACAGGGTACTGACCTTAGACATGCCTGGAGGGGTGAGTATTAATAATAAGTACTGTAGCTATTTCCTTGTAGAACGTTCAGTTCTGGTAGCACTTTTGTGTGTTGATAATGAATTTTATGGTTGCATCACAGTATCATGTTACCATTTGCTCATGGAATTTCACCAGTTACTGAAGACAAGCATATTGTGTATATTATCAACTTCAAGGGGTTGTGCATGTGTAGCTAACAGAGGCATTAGGCTTCTCAGATGTTCCATGGTGATCTACAGAACAGTTGGGAGACCAAATAAATTTTATGGGCATTGAATTTTTGAGTACTTATCGATAATACTGGCATCCAGTAGTCAGTAACACAATTGTTGCCCTCATTACAGAAATTTTAACAGAATGGATGTAATGCTAATGTATTACAATCTTTCTTTCTAGGGGGGTGGAGGGCTCCCTTAACTTATGTGTAGTCATTAATGACCATTGTATGTTCAATTGTTTTGTGTTGAGGATGGGTGCCATACCACTCAACTTGGAAACATCAAAAATCTGGACAAGGCCTATGAAAAATAGGTACAAATCTGTACGCTGATTAACATAAAATTTGCATACATAATTATGTAACCCCACCCACTTCCATGGACTTGTGAGATACCAACTTTCAAACGTAAACTGAGGAACAGACAACCAAAATATGACACTAGAGTCCCCCTGCAGCCATTCCAATGTCCTATTACCTGGCTATTTTGCCCCATTTACCATAAACACTAATGTGCATACTGCTCTACTCATCCTGATGCTGGTGTGTCATTATGTACCTCCAGATATATGTATAGGGACATCACAGAGGCTCAGGCAAGTTCCACCAGATATTCTGAACAGATAGTGTGAGTCTAAATGCACTAGTGTAAAGCTTGATTGTGTTCATACAGACATACACATACACACACACACACACACACACACACACACACACACACACACACACACACACACGCACACACGCACACACGCACACACGCACACACGCACACACACACACACACACTTCACAAAAACTGACCATACCAACTCAAATAAATGCAAGCTAAGCAAACCTTAATGTTGATTAGGATACGGCTCCTGCTTGTTGCCCTGAGATATTTCATACTTTAATGAATGTTCTGTTTTTTACTCACACACACTTACTACTATGGTGTCAGCCTTGGTCTACTGTCCCCCAGCATCCTGTGCAAATGACGATGACTGGGCCATGCCATTTTGTTCATTTGAGTTTGACTTAGGGTTTCATATATGTCTGATGCACAGAGTGGATAGCTAAGTGAGTCTTTCTTACTATGTTGATTTTATGCATATGTATTACATAAGAATATTTTGAATGTTTTTATACATGTTCATTTTGGAAGGATTTGTTTAAAGGGTTAGCATTGTAAGTTATGCATTCAAATCACAGATATTGCAATCCTGCTTATTGCTCTACTTGTGAAACTGTTGATATGATTTTCATATTGACTGTTTTGTGTACAGTGGGTAAGTGACCGACTTGTTTCCAGTTACTGTGTACAATGTATAGCTGTATATTGCAGATATCTTTCCTATAAGTCAATAATACCATTGCTGGACACCTCACACAGGTTCTGATTGAGTACATTTACAACTATCGGTATGCAGGCAGTTACATTTATCTTCTTACACATTTATTTGTATACTACAAGCTCCAGACATACCTTGACATTACTGCAGGCACAAGTCATGTGCTTTGGGGATATCTCTGTCTGATGCTATCTGTACACAGCTATTACATGGGGAAGTAAAGACTGTGGACATTGGCAGAGATCACTTTAATATTTGTATGTACTTAGGTTGTTATTTGTATTCCTTCACTGGTGAGTGGGTGTGCTGTCATTTACCTCTTAGCTGGTGAGTGTGTGTGCTATCCTTTGCCTCATAGGTGGTGAGTGTGTGTGTGTGTGTGTGTGTGTGTGTGTGTGTGTGTGTGTGTGTGTGTGTGTGTGTGTGTGTGTGTGTGCTGCATTTTGCCTTTTAGCCAGGGCAAGTGCATATTCCTACATTTGTCAGTTCCCTCCTGCAGCTAGAAGTTCTCTTTCAAAATCCTCATCTGAATGTGCTTGAGGTGCCGGCCCTATCTGTGGTCTAGGATATGTGGTCCTAGCCCTTGCTATCCCTGTTGCAACTGTTTCCTCAAGATGATAAGATTGAACAACATGGCACAGACTGTGAGAATTTATGCATAGGTGCCAGGGTCATACTGTAGGGCACCCCTTGATGTGTCTAATCAGTGGAAATGTGACTTCAGCATGCCAAACACATGCCCTATGATGTTTCTAGTTTGAGCATGGGCATCACTGCATCCTTCTGTGAGTGGGTGTGCATTTCTGATGGGTGTCATGTGCCATGGTTCCCGTGCTAAACCTACATTACCCAGCAGGTGGCTTTGTGGAGCATCACCCCTAGCAAACCTTGTGTAAAGCTGAAAGGCATGCCTTCTGTATGAGTCATGGTAACTGCCTGAGTTGCCTGCACACACAGTGAGGATAATCCCTCAGGCATCACAGATAGCCTGCCAGTCGATTGAGTTGAACCCCTTCCTGTTGATGTATATCCTTCCCTGTTCACCAGGTAGGGCTTTTATTTCTATGTGAGTACAGTCTTTGACCCCAAAACTTCGGTCAGATGTACTACAGCATAAAATTAGAGCATTGCTCTTCAATGCACTCCCTTGCATGTTTTGGCATAGCATTAAGACATTGATATAATATTCTGGAGGCTAAGGCCTTTGACACCCCTAGTATATCCTCTCTAGGTCTCTGGAATGTACCAGAAGCTAATATCCTTAATGCTATACATTCCTTAGCTTCCACTGGTATAGGTTCTTCTCAATTTTCCCCAGGTCTGAGTCGAGGGCAGCAGAGGTTGCAGAGTTCCTGTAGTGTTTCTCTATCACCCCTGTATTGCTCTAATATTTCAATATCATGCAGTCCATGATATTTTAAACGAGGTCTGAACACAATTCTTCTCCTTGGACGAGGTCTATCAACAGCAGCAGCATAGATTTGAGTCTGTTGTACTTACATATGCAAGAGAGCAATAGTAGCCTCTAATATTTCTTTTTTTCTAAGTGCGATGGTTACTGCATTCCAACAGATTTTTGAGTTCATGTTAAAGAGCTATACCAAGTCTACAGGATTACTTTATAGTTTCCTGAATGAGTCTGCCATTTTGAATCTGTTAATTAGCCTGCAATTTGGCTAGTTATGCTTTCCTTAGAATACTCTGTCATTTATCTTTGTTTGGTGGTTGTACACAATGTGTAGAGCCAATTAATGAAGACAAAATAAAGTGCTAACATGTGTGTTTTGTAGCAGCCCGGAAGTTTGACATTGATGAATCTAGTCCATTATATTTTCAAAATAAACATAAGAATGAAACATAAATAACTCTTAGGCACGGCAACATACACTTCATGCAAGTATTCAGCATGCAATATCTCTCATTGTAACATATTAACTAATTATGTGCATGGTAGACAGTCCCTCCATTATTTGTAGGTTAAATAAGGTATATTTCTTAAATGTAAGTGGATTCTAAGCTGTGAGTTATAAGCAGGCACAAATCATAAAAACTGCAAGAAAAACCTAGCTAACCTAGCATTTTCACTGTGCAATACCTTAAACCTCCTGTAAAAGAGGCTTAAGGGATATATGCAAATGACCCCTTAAGGACATCAAGTGTTTCAGCTATATGGCTTCTGAATGTCCATGACTTTTTACTTTTTCTTTTTTAAGTTTTTGCAGATACATTCCACGTTCACAATACCTCATGTGAAATCTCTGTGCACAGGAAACAAGGTCTTTCTTATGCACTGTGACCTCTTACTACTTCAACGTACAGCAAATACACAATTGTTTGTTAACTGTCGTTCCATTTCTATTCATTACAACCAAAATTTTGTTCAACAGAACATGATATGGAATGAAGAACAATACTGTTATCCAAAAAGAAAACATCAGTTCAAACTACTTTTATCTTTTGCAACTTTATTCAAAATACTAAACCAGAGTTATAAGCTTTCATCTTTCATTCAATAAACTTCATCACAATTCAGTATTTTTATTATATTTCAAAGTGTCTGGTTGTATTTATTTTAAGTATTAATTATGTTTGTTGTAAAGAATCGTAGTTTGATTGCATGATTTTTTGTACATTTGAATCAGCATTATGGGGCATTTAGCTGAGTTTTGATGAAGTCTGGTTAATAAAAGAGCTTAACTCTGGTTTATTAGGTAGTCCAGATCAAACACAGTACCACAAGAATCAGTTCTTTAACAGCTCATAGTCTTAATCCTCTGGGATATCTACTTGACTAAGCCTCTGTACTAACTACATGACTAATCCTCTGTACTAAGTACCTGACTAATTCTCTATACTAAATAGCTGATTAATCCTCTGTACTAACCACTTGACTAATCTTCTCTGCTAACTGTTTGTGCTACCATCTTATACCATCTTTCATTATTTAAATTTCTCCATACTACCTCTCCCTTTTACCCTTCTTGACAAAAAAATGGACATCCATCCCACATAAAATAGCCTTGCTTTACTAACCCATCCCAGTTTTCCATTCCCCTTGCACTTCTATGTGTTTCACTGGTTTCCCACCCCAATGGTCATACACACACATTTCTTTCCATTTATGACAATAAATTGGTAAGAGCTTTATTGATAAGTCCTTATCAATGCTCTCATTTGTTCTCATAGTGATGTGACACTGTGTGAGTAACAACTGTGGCTCAGAGTCCATTTTCTTGCTGGGGCACATTATAGGCACAGTAGCCAGAAGATGGGTCATGTGAAGACAAAAATAAGTAAATAAACAAATGTATAGATAAATAAGCAAATAAAATGCAGGTTATGTGTTTGTGATACTTGCACAGTGTCTGCCACCATTCTAGCTAAGTATTCCTTTCTTGCTAGGAATGTAGATTGTAATTGCAATAAGTCATGACAATCAGCTGCTACAGATGTAGTTTGCTGGTGATTCTAGGTACAATGAGTCAGACAATCTATACTACTAAACTATCTTTTACATCCTTTAGGACTATAGCAGAATCAAGATGCAGTCCATATAGCAAAAAACAAAACCAATAACCATAAGTAAATGCACCAACAGAGGTTAGCAATAAGAATTCTAATTTTATTATTGATAAAACGCACAATATTGAACGCTTTCATCCCTCTCTAAGGGGATTTCATCAGAATGTGTGTAAAATTAATTAAACCATTTAAATAACATATAAAAACATGTTCCACTGGTTTCACACACAACAACAGCAGCCAGAAAAAAAGATCACATGTTGTATTGCTCATAAGCTAAGTAAAAACTTGAATTAATAAATAGAAAAAACATTAAGAATAGTGTATAACAAATTATAAATCAATGTAACATGTTTGGAATTTGTGTCAGTTTAAAATACTTTAAGTTACTAAAAAACTTGTTTTTGCCATAGCTCTTTCAACAAAATACAAATAGAAACAATAAATAATAAAATTGGAATTCTTGTTGATAACCTCTGTTGGTGCATTTTCTTATGGTTATTCCTTTAGGATTATATACTTGGCTCTTCTTGATCTAGATCTGTTTCTCCCATCCTTTCATATCCAGGCCATTGATATTCATAGTAAATTCTCCCCTTACTACCAACAACTGACAATGATAAGCTAACTGGTACAGTTTGTGTTTGCATAAAATGGACCACTGACACTTTAAATAACTTTTCATAAGTCAACTAAACTTTTTAGAATCCTTATGACAGAATTGTACAAGAAAACATACATTAAACTCAGTACTGGCAGAAGTACTTTTATTAAAATAATAAAACAGACAAACAGAGATGAGTGTTTTTGAAGCAGAGTTTTATTTAATATATATTTTGCTTGTTTTTGTCAGTCAGACTGCTCCAGATCCTTATTTTTACTTTATTTAATGTACAAGAAAACATATTTCTGTGGATTCAATAAAGCCTACATGTACTACACCTTTTGTATTCAGTAAGAAGCTCTTCATGAGATGTACAGCCATGCAAATATGATAAACATCATGGCATGCTAATTAAAGCATAAGCAGCTAAACTGCATGCTAATCAACCAATCTATAAAGCGATCATGTAGACTCAGTGTAGATTTTCCATGCAGATTCCATAACCTATTGGAATACAGCCACAAATACTGTACACCAAAACAATGTTAGTAGCTGCTGTTGGCCTTATACAAAGGTGTATGTGCAACAGCCCCAAGTCTATGCTTCTACTGCAGATAACAGACCTTGGCCAAGAAGGAGAAAGGTGTTTAGACCCTATTTAATGTTCCATGGTTGCATGATGTGGAAAATGTAGAGTGCTACAGGTTGGATAAAGGCACAGTACAGGGCCTCTGCAACCTCTAACATCCACAACTGAGAGCAAGGGCAAACCAAAGGGAACCAATACCTGTGGAGGCTAAGGTATGTGTAGCACTTAAAATATTAGCTACAGGAATCCTACAGAGGCCAACAGGGGCTATGTTGGGGGTGTCACAGGTATCAGCATTCAGGATCCTACATCAGTTCCTGAATGATATGCTACAACATACCAGTGATTACATACAGTTTCCCCTTACGCCCCAGTACAGATCTGCAACTATGCAGGATTTGTACCTTGTAGCACACTTTCTTGAAGTCATAGGTGCATAGTCTGCATGCACATTAAAATCAAAGCACCACTTGGGGAACAGAGAAGGGTGTACATAAACAGAAAGGGCTTCCACTCTATTAACTGCCAGCTCATGTGTAGTGTTAAGGGAATCATCCTGAATGTGTGTGCTGGCAACCCAGGCAGTTACCATGACTCACATATCTGGCACAACTCATAACTCTATCAGAGGTTTTCCCAGGGGGGATATCCCATAGAGTCTTTTAATGGGGAATGCAGGTTATGCACTTGAGCCGTGGCTGATGGTGCCCATCAGAAATGTACATACACGGGAGCAGAGCTTAGATGGCACTCTGAAAGCAGCACTGTTTAGAGCTCCTTAAAACTACTTTAAATAATAAGAAAATAATTATTTTTTTAGGAAAAATAGTTAAATATCGTTCTTCAACATTTTTACTACCATCATACCAATTTTGGAATATAGTCTTCAAAAATTTCCTGTCAGAAATATCTGGAGTTTAAAACTGATTTGGGAAGATGAGTGGTTCAAAGAATTCACATGCAGAAACTACTCTGAGGAAAAAAATCCAGTTGATGTCTACAACTCTACAAGAGTTATCTTTCAAAATGGAAAGTTTCAAGGACAACTTAGAAAATGTAAGAGAAAGTTGTCATAATGAAACTGAAACCCTTAAAGAACTATTTCAGCAACATCATACCAAAATATTAAACATCGAAGGGTCCTTATCTGATATAGATGGAAGGCTTAAAGAGGAGGAAATCCAGGGTGAATTTCTTCAGCAACAGAATAAGTGGCTTACCAACAAGTTGGATGATAGGGAAAATAGAGAAAGGAGAACTAATGTAAGAATCTTTGGGTTACCTGAGAAGTCCGAAGGTGATGATATTATCTCTTTTCTTAATTCCTGGTTACCTGACATCATAGATCTAAAAGAAGGATTCTCATATGGTATAGAAAGAGCTCTCATAGCTATTGGAAAACCCATTCCTTCATCATCAACATCCACACCTAAATCAACTGTAGTTAAATTTCTTTCTTATCTTGACAAAGATCTGGTTCTTAAATGTGCATGGAGAAAGGCTCCACTGAAGTATAAGCAAAATCTAATCAGATTTGACAATGACTTTTCCTCCAGAGTTTTAGAAATGAGAAAGAAAGCCTGGCCACTTGTGAAGGTACTCAATCAAAACAAAATAAAAGCCCAACTAGCATACCCTGCAAAAATAAGGATTTTTATTTCAAATTAAATAAGGACATTCAATGACATTGAGGAAGCAATAGCCTTCATTAAAAACCACAATATAATGACAGTTCCAGAGGAGATGGACTGGCCTTTAACTACTTCACTGAAAAGATCCCCTGAGAAAAATAACTGGACTGATGTGAAGAAAAAAAAGCAAAGAACTAATTCAAAAATTATTCCCTCATCTGCTTCTCTCAAAGATTCAACTAAAACAAAAATTCATGCTAAAGGTAATAAAATATGTATTGTCTATTCACTATTGCAAGTATTTTACAAATTACCTCTCACTAATATTAATATTTCATATACATACTGTAGCTTTAATTGTTAATCTATATACAACAGCTTAATAACAGTCTAACTGACAACTATTTTACACTTAATTGAGATGGAGAATGCATAGGAAACGATGTATAAGGAAGAAATCAGTTAACACACACTGTACTTTAAAATATAACACTGATTATACATAAAATACTTTGATTCCCTTTAGCTTTGGTCACTAAGTGACATACAAGTTTTAAGCATGTTTTATTTTATTTATGTATTGAAATATGATTTAGCTTATTCCTGACTGTGCATAGTTTCTGTAGAGTCATTGTGTCAAGCACTGTCTTGAATTTCAGTTAAACGACATTTTTTTGTTTTTTAAAGAAAAAAAAAGCCCTTCCAGTACTCGAGACATGCGAGTAATCTTCCCTTTACATTTCACAAGCTTGCTGGTGTGCTGTGCGCATTAGCTGATACATAGAATGCCCGTTTCCCACCTTAAACTTTAAAATGGACCACTTCCAAATTAAAGTGTTCCGTTTGTGTCACCACAGCTTTCTAGTTAGAGTACACATGTAGGAATATATTTAAAAGATACGACAATGTATTGTTTAAATTTACTTACCTTCCTTTTTTCTGTACATACGTTATGAAATCATCTATAGCATAACGTGCTGTGCAGTCCAAGCTGTCTTTCTGTCCATTTACTGAATAGTATCATAAAATAGTGAAGGAACACTGTAAAAGTCCTACATAAACTTCTTTCATGAGTTGAAGAGAATACAAGTTAGCGACGTAACTATACATGCCCAACACACTTCCTCAATTCATTAAAGGGACAGTAGTTCTTTTAAATGATATACTTAGTTGAACATATGTTGTTTTAAAGGATAGGATAGTAAGGAAATTTCGAGTTTAATGAATGTGTTTAGTTTATTAACTGACAACACATATAACTATTAGTCTTTATACACAAATAATTCACCTAGGGAACCTAGATGAAAAGACATAAAACGAACAAGGTATATGCATCTGGAATCATTTAAACACAGAAAGTGAAGCTGAACCACTTAACATCAGCCCCCATTTATTAGATATATTTAAAGTTTCTCATGATTATGCATAACTTAGTTGATAAATAAATAAGAATGAGCCCTTAGGATGCCTGTGTTTTATCATAGTCAGTAAAGTATCAAGGAATGATTTGTTAGGAATTGAAAAATAACTACATGACTAGATGGTAAAAGAATGTGTAAGGTATTAGCTGGTACCTGGTCTTCTATTAAGGCATATACTATGAGAAACTCTGCACCAGAAATATTAAACTATATTTTGACACTGCAGATGTAGAGTGCAAACAATGAATACTCCTTAACATGTTACTTAATTTATACAGCCATACTAAGCTTCAGGACTGCACAACTAATGGAATTTTCCTCGGCTAAGAATAGACCAGGTTGTAAAGTCACTATTACTAGGAAAATAATGGATATCTTACCTACCTTTTAATGGTTGTCATCATTTAAAGTCCACTTACTGTCAATGCTCAGTTATTGTGATGCAGCATTAAATTGTATTGATGTTTTGAATTGGTATTGTATGTCTGTGAACCAATAACCTGTGATGTTTGCCTATTTTAGATAGACATTCTTACATCTTATCACATGCAATAACCTATTTAAGGTTCACTTCAAATTAATGAAAAATTAGTTCTCCATTGCAGTACAGGGTAATGTAATAACTATGATGTAAAGTTCTTTTACATGCAACTTCTTTGTACAGCATTGCTCTAGGTAGCATTTGTATATACCTTGGAGTTTCCATATACATAGAATACTATGATTCCTGTTCTTAAATTACCTCTCTAGAGTGAATGTAGATTATAGAAATTGGTTTGATTCACTGTTAATGGGGAGAGTGACTATAGAATTTCCTTATTTCAAATTGTGTTGTATAAAGTAAGAATTGTGCGAAAACTCATATTTATCATTGTACTGGATATGTCATAGTCAGTAGCAGTTATCATTTCTAAATGTCATTCAGAAATGATCTTTTAAAAAAAAGTGAAAAACACAAATTAGTAACACACAATTCTTGAACACTTTAGACAAACATTCCAGTGGAAGTGGGCTTCGGAAAAAGCAGTCCCCTTATCTTGGATCTGATTGTGGTAATAAGTAAATACCACATGCAATGTAAATTGTGGCAACCTTTTAATGTCAGAATTCTATATTAAGTGTTATTACATAACGAGTATATATTCATGTGTGTCATTGATCAATCTAGTTGTATATGCTTGGACTGATTTACTTTACAGTCTCCAGAGTAACATACATTGGATCCTTTAACCTCTCATTAATGTTTGGTTCATATTTAGTAATGAGGGTTAATCTGATTGAACCTTTTAGTTCTCTCAGATTGGTAATGTTATTCATTCCATGTTTGTTGAAAGGTTATTTTAAGCTTCTGTTTGTACACATGTATGAGATTATATACTGTACACATGTTTATTTTTACTTTTGGCCTCTTTTAAGTTCTAAATTTTATAATTCAAAAGGAATCAGTAATCTATTTATTAGACTTAAATGTATGGAAGTTACACAGCAAATAACTAACAAAGTATCTTGTCACTATATCCAATCAAATACTCTTCAATAATAAATTAATAGGACGGATATAGTGCTACTCTCTGTAAATGTAAATGGTTTAAATAACCCAAGGAAAAGATCCAAGTTACTTAAATATCTAAAAGTAAATAAAGCGCAAGTGGTATTTTTGCAGGAAACTCACTTTAAAGTTAAGGATAGCTTCATTTGGAATCCAAATGAATTCCTAAGGCTATCTAACTCATCATATAGTAAAAAAAACAGAGGACTATTAATATTATGGAAGAAAAATGTTACCAATCCTCAAGTTATTTATAACTAAAGATAAAGATGGTCTTTTATCAATTGTAATAATAAGATTTAGTAACAGAATTTAGACCTTGGTGAATTTATATTGGTTTCTGTGTATAGGAGTAGGAACAGTTAAAAAACACATATATCTTATTAATAAAACTTCGAAAGGTAATTTAATTTTGGGAGGGGATTTTAATTGTATCTTAGACAGTCAGAAGACCACTAATAAAAGACATTTCCATATTAATTCTACAGGGAGAACTCTTACAAAATGGATAGTTTGCAATTATTAGACTCATTTAGTCTTAAAAAGATAATTCATTATTATTTTCTCATAGTGACTATAGATTCAATACCCAAACAAGAATTGATAAAATATTTGTATTCCAAGATTTAAAAATGAAAATATCGCATTCTTCTATAATCCCCTGCCCCTTATCTGACCATGACTCACTCATTCTTAAACTTCAAATGGATTTTAAGGGATTGACATTTACCAAAAGAATTCTGGCATATTTCATTAAATTAAAAGAGTTTAAACCATGGTTGGACTTGGAAATACAATACTTCTTAGATACAAATTATTCTAGTGACTTAAATATAGTTATTTTATGGGAATCCCTAAAGGCATATCATTATGGCAAAATTATTTATTGGTGTAACAATAAAACAAAGAAATGGGAATCAGAACTAGTTAATATTCAAAAACAAATCATAGAAACTAACCTAAAGGAAGTGAAAGATCCAGTTGCAAAAATAAAATAAAATTGGGGAATTAAATAAAAAATACAATTATATCTTAATGCATAAAACCAATTTGGCTTTGGAAAAATTTAAATTAAATTCTTACTCTGTCTCCTCCAAATATATGCATAATTTAGCAATGAGATTAAAAAGACATTCCAATGGAAACAATATTACAAATATAATTCATGAAGGGAAAAACAATAAAAATGTTTCAGATATAAGTGATATTTTGGAAGCCTTTAAATTTAATTTTACAAAACATTACAATAATAATGATTCTCATCATAACAATATAGACTTATGTCTGGATTCCTCAAATTTAAACAAAATACCAGAGAGCTTAAGCATGAACATTAAAAAAAAATAACTCTCAAAGAAATAAATGAAAAAATTAAAGACATTAAAAATAACAAAGCCCCTTGTGTAGATGGAATCATTATAGAAATGTACAAGTTAATTCCAGCTGCTGTCATAACAATAATGCAAAAAGCACTAAATGAAACATATTCACAAGGCACAATTCTACCTTTATGGAGATATTCATTGATTACACCTATTCTAAAGGAAAACAAGAATCCCAACTCATGTAATTCATATAGACCTATCTCACTCCTTAATAATGACTATAAAATTTGTATGTCTATTCTGGTTAATAGAATCAAAAAATCTCTAATTTATGTCATTAGTGATGATCAAATGGGTTTTTTTCATAATAGACACACCCATGATAACATACAAAGAATTTTAACCATTGTAGTCTGTTTAAACAGAAACAAATATGAAGCTCAATAATCACATTAGACATTGAAAAAGCATTTGATTCACTAAATTGGAATTATCTCTTTAAAATTCTACAAATTTATGATTTCTCTATACAATTCATTACTTTAATAAAAAGTATTTATAAAGACAATTTGGCCTATGTAAAATTAGGCCCATTCACATCAGAAGCAATTAAAATTATTAAGGGTACCAAACAGGGATGCCCCATGTCTCCAATGTTATTTGCACTAGCAATTGAACTTTTTTCCTCAGCAATTCATTTTAACCCCAAAATTAAAGGCATTGACATTTTAAATCAATTTAATTCCAAAATAATGATCTTTGTCAATGATATTCTATTCACCTTATCAAACTCAGATGAGTCACTACATGAATTAAATTCATTAACTGAAAAATTCTATCTTATCTCAGGTTTGAGAATTAATAGTTCTAAGTCAAACCATATATTGTTAAACAAAAAAAAACAACTCTAATACTAAAATAAATCAAATAACTGGAAAACAGGTGTCCTCTTTAAATTCTTTAAGGGATAGTTTTATGCAAAAAGTTAGAATTAACTCTATCTACAAACTACAGTAATATTGTGAATACCCTTAAATCACTAGTGGGGATTTGGAAAAAACTGTATTTAACATTTGAAGATAGATTGCAGCTAAATAAAGATGGTTCTTCTCCCAAAAGTAAATTACATTGCATTAGCTATCCCTATAATTCCTAGTAAAAACATCTTAAAAGAATTAAATAAAATCCTTATAAACTTCCTTTGGTACCCAAAAAAGAGCAATATAGCTTTTCTAAACCATATTAGGCCTTGGGAAATGGGAGGAATTAACTTTCCTGATTTAGAATCTTATATTAAAGCATCCATTTTCAAAACAGTAATACATTGGTTAGATCCAAAGTTCTCCTCTGCATGGAAAACTTTAAGAAAGTAAATTAGCAAAACACGTACAACTGAATGAACAAAATAATAAACTTTGGCATATTATTTGTATTAACTTGCAATATAATTCTTCCAAACCTACCAATCTAAAATATATAAATTATATTTACAACACTTTCTGGAGCTTTGTAAAGAATAATATTGACATTAAATTATGGTTTCAGTTATTAACTCCCTTCAAAATTACTAAAAACATTTTCAATAAAATTTCTATAAATACTCTTAATTCATGGAAAGGAAAAACTTTACATGCTGGTGCCAATGTATGGAAAATTTGATAGTTATAGATGTAAATCAATTAATTAATACATTTAATTTATCAAACTTTGATTGGTTAGCTCTTAACAGTTTAATACCCTATGTGCAAGACTTATGTAGAACAATACACAACTCTTCTTTTAAATCCATACCTAAATTTATATTTTGCTTACATGAAGTAATATATAGAGACTTCAATTGGACAAATTTAACTCAAAGTTATATAAAATCATTATTAATTACAAAATAAATTCTAACCAGAAATTCTGGAATTTTATTACTAAAGAATATCCATTATTGTTATCAAATGAGACTAAAACTGGTGTATTATATTCTATTAAGTTAACTTCAAATATACAAAGTTGGACATTTTTTGCATGGAAGTTTCTACATAGAGCCTTTTATACCCCAAACAAAATAGCTAGATTTAACAATTCTAATAAAATAATTTGTTGAAGGTGTTCTTCAAAATGTAATGCTGATTGGTCTCATATTATGTATGAATGTTCCCACATTAAGGAATTCTGGGAAGATATTGATGAATTTCTGCAAGCCATTTTTACTGATTTTTTAATTTTGTCAAAGTCAATAATTCTCCTGAATATAAATGAAACCATTGTTATGAAGAGCAAAGACCTTTATCTTCTTTGGACTACAATGGCAGTCACAAAAAAGGGTATCACAAGGAAATGGAAGTTCTCTATCATTTCCACATTTGTTGAGTTTCTAATTCTATTGAAAGATGTAGCACTGTTGGAAATCAAATTCAAGGAAATGAGAATCTTTCCTAAGAAATGGATTAGCAATCCTTGGGAGAAAGTTCTTTCTCTTATTAAGACACTTAAAACGGACACAACTTTACCTTCATAAGAGGAGAAGAAGCAAAAAGTCATTTTTTTTTCTTTTCTTTTTTTTTTAATAATGTGTAATATCTGTCTGTGTATCTACGATTGTGTTCCTTTTGTCATTATTTGATTTGAGGCCATTGTTCCTTTTGCAAATAGTTCATTCAATTTATTCTTACTTGATCTGTAAAGTTTATTAATTATTGGTTTGAAAAAATTGAATAAAATTACTTGAAAAAAAAGAAATGTACACACACCCACCAAAGAATGGTATAATGAGGTACACACTCAAACAAGAAATATCAAACAGTGTGTGCTTGGGCTGCTGCAGTCACAGTTCCAGTGCCTAGATAGTTCTGGGGGGAGTCCTGCAGTATAATCCCTGTACTTGTGCTGAATTTATCGCCGTCTGTGCCATCCTTCACAATATTATTCTGAGAAAACAGCTGTAGCAGGAGCACCAAGGGAAAGGGCACACATCCCTGCAGGTGAGGTGTCAGAGGGGAAATCGCCAACTTCTGTGGGTGTAGGTAGATGTAGGCATGCACAATATGCCCTTGCCCTGGCCTAGAGACAATGGATAGCACACATTCTCACCACCTAAGGAGATGCAACCTTCATCCTATGCACATACATACAGTAACATTAATGCCAGGCAATGCCCGCAATTTTACTTACCCACATAATTTTTGTGTATTGCTAGCATCACACAGACTCAATCCTGAATTAAAACACTTGTAACTGCTGGACTATCAAGGTAAGTGTTGAACCGAAATAGGAGTATAAATGGCTAAGAACACACTTGAATGGTAGATCCTTCCATACTGTTACTTGCCAATGTAACTAAGTAGAAGGAATGTGATTTTTACAGCAATGACATCACTATGTGACAACACTGACTTATATCAATAGATGTGTCCTCTATCAAGTAATAGGTCTCATACATCAAAGATATGCACAGTACAGAAACCTGTAAGAAACATTACAATTTTCAAAAGAGCATCACAAAAGCATATAACAGGATGACTGCAAAATTTCAAGAGCAAACCTTTCAAAACATGACTTCCATTGTGGCAACATACAAATTGTACTTGGTTCCCATCCCCAAAATAACAGTCAAATAATAGATTGTAGAAAACAAGGAATGTCACATAAATCAAATGTAATAAATGCTTTCAACACAATTCTCACAAAATGTGTACATGTATACAAAAGACAATTAAATTTTATATGATTGTCATTCACCTCTCACTGTGCCCAGCACTACCCTGGAGGTATCTATGGGCCATCATAGAAGCATAAAACCCCTGTATCATAGTACATAACATTTCCCTGAAAGAACATAAAAGAGTGTAAGATAGCCAGTTTTTACAACAAAATTTGTGATGAAAGTTATTAAGGGCAGTGAATCAAAGAAAGAAAATGCCTGCTAAAAATGTGTATGTGAGTAGTGAAAAAAGTGCATTCAGATAAATGTTCCAATTTCTAATATATATATATATATATATATATATATATATATATATATATATATATATATATATATATATATATATATATATATATATATACATTTGTCTTTGTAACATATAACAAAATCTAGCATGTCCTGCATAAATACAATCATATCTTAGCAAGGGATCATAAGACTTGTGCAGATAAATCAAAATGAATAGCAATCATCTGTGTTCTCCCAGTGCACAAGTCTCCACACCTTCAAGTTCCCTAGATACAAGGTTACCTTTTTATGATGTCAATTCAGGCCTCTGAGCATGGTGAATATGCAAATGAGATGTGAATTCATTAGAATTGCTCAGTCTAAAACTTCTGATATTGTGTATCAGGTGTAAACATAGTGTAGGTACTATCTCAGTCTTTGCTTAATTAATGGATTGCAACTGAAAGATTAGTGGGAGGGAACAGGAATACACAACAGCAATTTAGACTACCTTACCTGCAGTGGGTGTGTCACCCAGGATACAATTAAAAAGTGTAGATGTAACTGTAGCAAGCTTTTAAATGGAAGTGAACACCACACATTTTCAATGTTGTTCACCAATAGCCAAACTCCCCTGCCTTTGCTGTAAGCTGTGTTATACTGTCATGTAATTGTATTATACATTTCAAAGACAATGATACAAAATAACTTATACACTGCATGTCTGAGTGTAAAGTAAAGATAAGAGAGGAATGAAAACAATACAAAGAGAATAAAGAGCTGCATGGGTGCAAACAATACTCATAAATAGTTGTGGGATCACTCATTGCACTAAGTATGTAAGCAACACATGTACAAACAACTGAGAGTATACAACTGTATATGTCTTGTTAATACTGTGGAGGAAATGGGACTTGCTTATGCACAATAAATTGCATTCCTGCTGCAAAGCTGTTTCTGTGGCAAAGAGAGATAAGACACCTGTGTGTGTTTTGTAGGTTCATTAGTCTGACAGTTCAAATACAGTGCTGTGTAAAAGTCTGTGAGCATTACCACAGCAGCAGTTGCAGTGGTACCCTTTGGGAGTATTGGTGGAGGTAGTGATTTGTCACCTGCCAGGAGATGCCAAACATGGTGCATAAGGTCATGGAAAGTACTATTGGTGCACAACTCTGCCGGATGGAGAAGATCCTTGCCAGAATGCTGGCCAAAAGAAAAAATCAAGCACTCCAACAAAAAGCTCAGAAAGAGGACAGTAATAACAGATCTGAAGATTAGGACTAGATTCTCATTATTACCATGCTTGACAGGCATGGGCATCCAATCTCCCCTCCCTATTCCCAATCCTGGTGTCCCCCAAATTTTCTGCCCATCAGCATCCCTGTCTCTCATCTTGTTTGTCATGTCTGTCTGCAGCCATTTCCACAACTGCCCTACTTACTTGTCCCTGACATACCTACATCCCTTACCCAATGGTCCTGTCTTACTGAAATAAAAACAAAAAACTGGGCACCTGCCCCCTCCCCCACCACAAAAATATTGTCTTATACATAGCTCTCTATTTTGCACTTGCATCTTCTTGACACACTTGAATTAGTCCATTTGGCTGTAGAACATTACTGTGTTGTAGTCACCCATCTTTGTTGAGGTGATAGTACAAACATCTATTGATGATGTCATCCACTATAAATTGTCCATCAAAAATATAAAAATCCTACTTGTACTATAGTGCTTGCTTTAATTACTGAGTTTTCTAGTTTGTGTAATTAATTAGGTAGAGGGTCTAACATCACTGCAGTCAAGTGGTGTGTGTGTTTGTTTTCAGTTAGTTTTCATTCAAGAGACCCTTTTAGAACAGGGTTGAGACACTCCTACTACAATTGTTTTCTCACAAACATACACTGCTGATTGCATTCAGCTATACCATGTTGTTTGACACCATGAAGAAGTCAAATTTGTGCTGTGGCACTTGCATTAAGTACTGTGTTCTGTAGGTAGGTAGGGATTCTAGTCTCCCTGCAGTCAACGTGTGTGTGTGTGTTTTTTGTGTGTGTGTGTGTGTGTGTGTGTGTGTGTGTGTGTGTGTGTTCAGTTAATTCTCATTTAAGAGACCCTTTTAGAACAGCATGGGAGAAACACTCTAATTATCATCTTCTTCATAGTAGAAACTGCTACTGTCATCAGCTATAAAGAGTTTTCTGACACTACAGTAGCCAGACTTGTGCTGTAGTGCTTGCGTTAAGTCTTGTGTTCCCCTGACAGTTAGGTAGGAGTTCTAGTCTTAATATAGTCAACATGTATGCTTGTGCTCAGTTAGTTCACATTGCAGAGACCATTATAGAACAACATGTGAGTCACTCTAAGTACCATCTTCTTCTCAACTGACACTGCTGCTGTCATCAGCTATAAAGTATTGTCTGACATTACAGTAGCCTGACTTGTGCTGTGGTGCTTGCATTAAGTGTTGGGTTCTGTAGATAGGTAAGGCTTCTAGTCTCCCTGTGGTCAATGTGTGTGTGTGTGTGTGTGTGTGTGTGTGTGTGTGTGTGTGTGTGTGTGTGTGTGTGTGTGTGTGTGTGTGCACGTGTTCAGCTAATTCACACTCTAGAGACCATTTTAGAACAGCATGTAAGACACTGCAAATACCATCTTTTTCTCAGTCGACACTGCTGATATCATCAGTTGTAAAGTGTTGTCTTACACTACAATAGCCAGACTTGTGCTGTGGCACTTGTGTTAAGTATGTGTTCTGTAGACAGTTAGTTGGGGATTCTAGTTTCACTGTGGTCAACTGATGTATGTGTGTTCATTCAAAAAGTGTGGTGATGATTTTAGACCTGTGTGTGAGTCCACAGCTATGTCAGACACTCCTCCAAATATCTTCTTGTAACATACAGTGTTGATGCACTCTGACAGTATTCAAGTCAAAGTTGTGCTGTTACAGTAGCATTAAGTACTGTGTTCTCCAGCTTTTGTAGATAGATATATAGGAGTTTTAATCTGACAGCAGGCAACTTCACTGTGTATCCATTCAAATATATATTTTGAGATGAATTTACACCATGATTTGACTCTAAATCCAATCTCAGACACTCCCCCAACATGTTTTTTTCTCACCATACAATGATGCTTTCATACTCCATAAAGTGAAACATGACACTGTTAAAGTCAAACATATGTGGTGGTGCTAGTGTTACATTGTATGTAATTCAGTTTCTATAGCTACACAAGTGTAATGTTTAAATTAGACCCAGTGTACTGCTGTGTGTAGATGGTGGTACATTATGGTCATTGTATGATCTTTTGAATTTCTTTTCTTGTCAGTAACACTTAAGAGAACCTTTAACATAGCCCTATGCATCCAACTTCTCCTTTTTTTCTCTGGCCACATGGGATCCTTCCTGCAGAGGAGTGGAGCCTCATGTCAAATATGCATGCACACATCACGAAGCAGAATCCTTCCATGAGCCTCTGCAAACCAGTTCTAGAGCACTGGATATGTGATTGCTAATTCTGTCATGGGGTGGTGCATATGTCACATATGGACAGAGGCAGTATGTAATACAATCAAACAAATACACACATAGCCTTACTATTTTCCATCATATAGACATAGAGATTTTGGTTTAAATGGTATAAAAATGACTAGGATTTTAGTGATGTTGGCTGTTAGCTTACTAATGTCCTATGACCCTATGAACTTGTCACATGGCAATGTTCCTGTCACCAACATGTGCTATGTTGAGGTACGAATGTATGGTAAGCCTACAAGAGACTATTACAATCTGTGATGTGAGGCAATGCATTGATGGTAACTGCTGACATCTGAGTACATGTTCCTTCCATAACAGCTATACTAATATGGTTCCAGAGAACTGCTGACATGGGATGATAGTACTTATATTGTTGGCTTAGTAAAGCATGTGTTTTTGTAGTGAATCAGATCAACATTTTACACAGTACTTAGTCAACAATCACAGTGACACTTGCAGTATGGCACAGGTGTGCATGTGTATATGTACCATCATTAAATGCTCTGTGACATATATCAATATGAATCATAATGATTACATGGGCACATACGTCTTGTGTCTCCCACATGTTGTAATGCAGTCATATACACAAAATATTGCATGTTTTGATTCAATTTCACCCTTGTAGAATGCATTGCATGTACAATTGTGTTGCTATTCCCAAGGATTATTGAGGTGGTCACCAGAACCATTGTGTGACTAGCAGTATTTGACTTAGTAAATTCAGCTTCACTATATTTTTGAGTGTCATCTAGTTGGGGTTTTCATCTAGTCAAGTCCATTTTGTTGAGAATGAACTCCTCACTCACTGCTGTTCTTAAAAAAATCACTGAGTGCTTGCACTGATATCTATATTCCAAGTGTGGAAATATTTCCTTTACCTTCATACAACCTTGGAGTTAGAATATGTACATTTTGTGGATGGGGATCCACCTGATATATGCAGGTTGCAGAGGTGCTCACCTCTACAAAAATCACCTTTAATTCATTCATGGGGCAGAGATCCCAACCACTTGAAATCAACAGACTGGTACATCATCCATTGTTACTTAATGTGTCACAGAGGAAGTATTAGATTTGTGTGATTTTCAACTTGGGGAGGTCTTAGTAAGTACATATTTTGTCAGAGGTAATCGTTATGGTGCTTCTTCGGATATCAGATCCCACTCAACATATACTGGTATTTTATGTCTGAACCAGAAATGCATCTGGATTTTTACTATTGACACTGTAAAATTATATTTGTTTGTTCTGCTGGTTATTAATATATGACCATATTTTATCACTCATTATGAGCAAAATGTGTCAAATCATTTTCTCAGTAAACATGTTACAATTTTAAACCTTTGATGAATATTTCATTCAATAAATGCAATCAACTGGCTTCAAAAAAGAACCCAGCTTTATTGAAGAAGGTAGTGAAAGAAGCAGCTGTGGAGACAATAACTCCAGTAAAAATATTCCATGAACAGATTCTGCTTACACTGGAATTGTACCCTGTATAATGAGAAGCACAATTTGTGTGAAAATGAAATATTTGTGTTCTTAATTAAATGAATGTCAAAACAACAGGAATAGATTTTTGCCTTTCACCAGAAAACATTTAAAGGGAATGCTGTGCTTGTTCATGAGCAGAAAACACAAAGGCAGCGGAACACAAACATGACATAATACCTTTTATTGGACCAACATAGGTTTTGCAGTTACTTGAGCTTTCCAGCTGGCATGAGACCTTTATCAGGAGTTATTCTGACAATGGGCTCATAAAGTTATTGCATCATGTCTGTGTTCCAGTATCTTTGTGATTTCTGCCTTTCACAGGAGTGAATCACTACACTTTTTTCAGTGTGATGTTGGAAAATTTCTTATTACATATAGGTAGGTAAAACTGCTTCTCTGAATAGAAATCCAGACAGTGGAAAAATCATTTTGCCGCTTTTATGAGCAAGGCCAATAAGGACTGGAACTGATTGACACAGCAAAGACCAAATGTCTGAAGACTTTGTCCAATGCCACATAATTATATAACCCCTGAGACATATAATATGATTTAAGCAGATTGGGGTTAACCAAAGAGTAGTCTGCACTAAGTTTTGTCTTTTCTGGTGAAAGACTGTCTGCATGGTTTTAATGCATTTATAGACATATGTGCATAAGAAAAACACATAAAATAGATTAAATATAAACATAGTAATTCTGATATTTTAGCAAAAAAATGAAAGACTCTTGATCTTATTAATATTTCTGTTGTATTTTGGGGGTTAAACCTGTACAGAATATATTTTGTTTTAATCATTTATTTATATTTTGCTAAACTGAGTTTAGGTTTAGGAGTACTGTCTGGATAATTCATTTGCACAGAATAAGCAATTGTCAAAAGTGCTATCAAGTGTTATTTTATATTTAATTATTAAATTCATTTTAGAAACCTCATCATCCTTATCCAGTGAGGGAGTGAGATGGGCAGACTTAAGCTGAAATGCAGAACAAGGAAGATGTATGTATTGTGATGTACACTTTGGCATATATACCTCTCTACAGTACAGATTTTCGCAGAATGTCCAGATTTTTGCCTCATACCTTTTGTCTATTTTACATAAAATTTTGGTTTTCTGTCAAATTAATGACAAATCATTAATGACTGAAGTTAGAGAATAATGACAGAAATTTGAGTTTTAGACTTTATATATTGTATACAGTTCTGTACTGTTGTCTGCATGTTCACAGCATGAAGTTATGGGAAAGAGTAGTGGAAGCTAGGTTAAGAAGGGAGGTGATGATTAATGATCAGCAGTATGGTTTCATGCCAGGAAAGAGCACTACAGATGCGATATTTGCTCAGAGAGTATTGATGGAGAAGTACAGAGAAGGTCAGAAGGAGTTGCATTGTGTCTTTGTGGATTTAGAGAAAGCATATGACAGGGTGCCTAGAGAGGAGTTGTGGTATTGTATGAGGAAGTCGGGAGTGTCAGAGAAGTATGTAAGAGTGGTACAGGATTTGTACGAGGGTAGAGTGACAGCGGTGAGGTCTGCAGTGGAAGTGACAGATGCATTTAAGATGGAGGAGGGATTACATCAAGGATCAGCTCTGAGTCCTTTCTTATTTGCAATGGTGATGGACAGGTTGACAGACGAGATCAGACAGGAGTCCCCGTGGACTATGATGGTTGCAGATGACATTTTGATCTGTAGTGAGAATATGGAACAGGTGGAGGAGACCCTGGAGAGGTGGAGATATGCTCTAGAGAGAAGAGGAATGAAGGTCAGCAGGACTAAGACAGAATATATGTGTGTGAATGAGAGGGAGGATAGAGGAATGGTGAGGATGCAGGGAGTAGAGTTGGCAAAGGTGGATGAGTTTAAATACTTGGGATCAATAGTTCAGAGTAATGGTGAGTGTGGAAGAGAGGTGAAGAAGAAAGTACAGGCAGGATGGAGTGGGTGGAGAAGAGTGTCAGGAGTGATTTGTGACAAACGAGTACCAGTAAGAGTGAAAGGGAAGGTCTACAAGAGGGTAGTGAGACCAGCTATGTTATATGGTTTGGAGACATTGGCACTGACAAAAAGGCAGGAGTCAGAGCTTGATGTGGCAGAGATGAAGATGTTAAGATTTGCACTGGGTGTGATGAGGATGGACAGAATTAGGAATAAATATATTAGAGGGTCGGCCCAGGTTGGAAGGTTTGGAGACAAAGCCAGAGAGGCAAGATTACGTTGGTTTGGACATGTGCTGAGGAGGGATGCAGAGTATATTGGGAAAGAAATGTTAAGAATGAAGCTGCCAGGTAACAGGAAAAGAGGAAGGCCTAAGATAAGGTTTATGGATGTGGTGAGAGAGGACATGCAGGTGGTTGGTATGACAGAGCAAGATGCATAGGACAGGAAGAAATGGAAACAGTTGATCTGCTGTAGCGACCTCTAACGGGAGCAGCCAAAAGAAGAAGAAGAAGATATTGTATACAGTTAATGCTAAAGCAAAACCTGTTATTCTATCAACTTTCTAAGTTTGTAAGAGCAATATTTAAAATTGTCCTATTTTTGGGCCTTTGTTCCACTTTTATGTATGGCTTTCTACAGATTTCTTTCTCTAAAAGGTTGAGAGATACCTTATTGTATCCCTGATGTACAGTAACTTGTATGATTCTGTTAACAGAAGCTCTATGATACATGACACTGTCCCATTGTCTGAGGAATGCATGTTTTCCATTGCTGTTAATGTCTGTGACCACAGTGCTGACACTAATATGCTAAGTATTTACCTACATGCCTAGCGCATGCTCATAGTTTGAAATCCTAAGCCATGACCCATATTAGTAGACCATCCCCATACAGGTGTTTTCACTGCATTCACCATACACATTTTTACTCAAGATGGATTAGCTATGCAGGTAGGTGTCAAGGCTAAAGTTTGGATATGCATTACAGTTATAGGTTTAAATCTTATGTCCTCCAATATGTGTTCAACTACATTCAAAGTTATAAAAGCCTGTCTATAAGCTTATAAAATGTGTATGGTGATTATCTGATCTTCTTCAAAAGTAAACTTTCTAGAATCTGATCTGAGAAATGCATATCCCTGTTAGTTGAGGAATAAATCATTCATAGTTGTTCTTTACTTTTTTCAGGCTAGGAAGATTGGACCAGAAATTGTGTCGTGGGCATCAAGCGGATGCACATGCTTGAGGAGCAGCAAATGAAGAGAAGTATGTTGATTAATTTGTCTGTTTTGTTAAATGAAATGCATCTGATCCTTGTTCCAGACCTGTATTTTTCACATTACCATGCATCAGTAAGGTAAGTGAAATAATCACAATATAGCTGTGCTTAAAACTCTGATTTAAATAAAAAAAAACATTGAAATATCATTGAGCATTAAGCCATTTTTTTCTTCTGCAGACAATTTTTGAAATGTACTCTACAACCTAAATGACAGACAAGTTTGTGTACCTGTCACACTTGTAGATGTGGCTGTGTCTCTCAATGACTGATCTGTTGTCCAGAGCATGTCTCTTCACAGACTGAATGGGTGTCTACCGTGTCAGTGTTCACACCATTGTTTTCAGACTGTGTGGTATGCTCTTCAGTTAATCATTGATATTGTGTCTGCCTACAGCACTTTGGATGTTTTTGTTAAAATGGACTTGTATCCTAGGTTTGTTGGTATTTGTGCAGATAGACATTTCTTTGCAACGTTTCATGATCAGAAAGCATCTTCAGGATGTTTGTGTTTTTTTAGGCTACCAATTGTAGGCAGGTAATGCATGCAGTTGTACACATACAATACACAACATATATTAGATTCTCATATGTCACAGGCTGCAGTGGCTGAACATAAATATTTCTTACTGCTATATTCATTATATCGATCTATGTTCAGCCAATTATCATGATGCCTGGTTCAGATGTTTGTAATACGAGTTGCATAGTTTCCACAATATTGTCATCTCACTTTGTCTCATTTTAACTATGACTCTTTCACTTACCTTACTGATGCATGGTAATGTGAAAAATACAGGTCTGGAACAAGGATCAGATGCATTTCATTTAACAAAACAGACAAATTAATCAACATACTTCTCTTCACCTGCTGTTCCTCAAGCCTGTGCATTCGCTTGATGCCCATGGCACAATTTCTGGTCCAGTCTTCCTAGCCTGAAAAAAGTAAAGACCACAAGCTAATCAGCCTAGACATCCACCATCCCTCCCCCACCCCCCATTAGGGAAACCACAGTAAAAAATTTCTCCAAAGCCAACTTCATGCTTCTTAAGACAGAAGTCACAAACTTCACGACACCCATGCAGACGGACAATAGAGGCATGACTGCTGAATCCTACACAAATGCACTTTATATGCACTTACATGAGTGCATGGATTGTGCTATCCCTAACAGAACCAAGGTGCTATCTTCCAAAAAAAGAAAGCCAATCTGGAGGTCCCCTGCCATAAACAAACTCTACAACAAAAAAAGAAACTGTTGCAAAAAAGAGTAAAATCCCATGACTGGAAGAACTCCCTGGTCAGCCTCAGTAAGAAGCTGAGATCCCTCATAAAATCCTCCAAAGCTAGTTATGAAAACAAAATTGCCACTGATTCTAAAGACAACCACAAAGCATTCTATAGCTATGTCAAGAATCTCAATGGCAACACTCAGATCTGCGCTGAGTTACATCACAATGGCACTAAATATACAGAACCAACTGATATTACCAACATCCTGGCAGATAGGTTCAGAGCTAACTTTACCTCCCCTCACCCCCTAAAGGGTCCATCTCTATACGGGAAGAATTCAAAGTTCTTGTAATCATGGCAGCACAGGTAAAAACCACACTCTCCAAAGCCAAGAACACAGCATCCATGGGACCTGACAACATCCCAGGCTGCGTTCTACATGAACTACAGAATGAACTGGCACTCCACCTAAGCACCATGTTCAATCATAGCCTCACCTCAGGCTTTGTGCCCACTGAATGGTGCACAGTAACGGTTATCCCACTCCACAAAGGCGGAGCCACCATGGACCCCAGAAAATACCGCCCCATTAACCTAATGAGTCTGGTCTGCAAGGCCATGGAACGTATCATCATGGAACTTATAAACAAAGACATTGGTAATCTCCAAAATCTGGACCCCACCCAGTTCGGATTTGAAAAAGGCAGATCATGTCTCCTAAACCTGATTGACTTCTTTGAAGTAATCACCAAAGCCTTAGACAAGGGTAAGCAGTTCACACAGCCTATCTAGATCTTGCCAAGGCTTTTGACACCATCCACACTCTGTAATTATAGATAAACTCACTAAACTAGGTATAAATCCCTATGTCACAAGATGGGCTGCCAACTAGATCACTGACAGAACCCACACTGTGAAAGTAGCAGACTCCAAATCTGACTTCAGACCAGTGACAAGTGGAGTGCCACAGGGTTCAGTCCTGGGTCCTCGCCTGTTTGGTATCTACTTTTCTGAAGTACAGGCTAACACAGAAGGTCTTTGGCTAATGAAGTTCACAGATGACTGCAAACTAGGAGCCATAATTGAAACTCCTAATGATGTGGGCATCCTACAAAAGGGCCTTACTGAGACAGATGCCTGGTGTCAAAGCCATGGCCTCAAGCTCAATGCCAAAAAGTGCATTGTCATCCCCTTTGGTAAAACCTCTGTACCCATGAGCTACCACATAGGTGGTAGTCTACTTAATACCGAAAGGGTGATAAGGGACCTTGGGACACAGGTGAACAGTAGTCTCTCCTTTAGTAATCACATCTCCACAGTAGTGAGGAAATCCTTCTACATGGCACACCTCATCACAAAAGGTTTCTCATCCAGGAAAAAACAGGTCATTGTTCCTCTCTACTCGTCACTCATTAGACCCATTATAGAGTGCAATGTTCCTTTTGGTATGTACCTTGCAAGACATCTACAACAACTGGAAAGGCCACAGAAATACCTCACAAAGATGAATACTGGCCTCAAGCAGATGCCCTACACAGACAGTCTCAAAAAACTCCAGCTTTACTCCATCGCATATCGCCTACTCAGAGGCGACCTCTGCCTAACATGCAAAGCTATGTCAAACCCAGAGCTGGTGGACATGTTCCACTTAAAGAAATCCCAATCTCTGTGAGTTACATGCTCTAGGGACCTAAATCTTGTCACCACAATAAACAAAACATGCTGGAGGGATTGATTCCTGTCCCTGAGACTTTCCATACTCTGGAACAAACTACCTATCTATATCAAACAAAGCTCCTCATTAGCACTCTTCAAGAAAAATCTTGATGATTGGATGGGAAATAGGAAATTCACCCTAGGGATCACCTCTGTGGCTCTGCTCGACAGGGGCACAGGAAAATCATTTTCTTGGGTGGCGAAAGCTACCTTTTTGGCTAGGCTTGTATAGGCCCTAGGCCTGATAGCCTAGTACCTACCTATGAACCTATGAACCTATGACACTGGGTGGCTGTTCATATGAGTTCTTGCATGCAGGGACAACAATTTATAGAGTCCTACATTCATAGATTTTATAGTGTTAATGACCCAAGGAGCCTTCCTATGCCTAGCCAAGTTTTCATAAAAGAATAATGACATCCTGTATCCAAATAGGACACTGAGGATCAGGCATTTAAAAGGTACCTCTGTCCATAATGGCCTGTTGTAAATTTCCAGTTCCCTGTCCACTAGGCTAGGTTGTGCTTAAATTATATAATAGAGGAAATTAGTTTCACATGGATTTGAAGACTGTTCATATAAGATGCAGTCTGTGGAACCCATACCTCTCTCTCTCTCTCTCTCTCTCTCTCTCTCTCTCTCTCCAGCATGTTCTGTTTAAGTCACAGACAAAATTCTGGTCCTTAGACCTTGTATTTCTGTTACTGTTTGACTTAAGAATATTCAGGAGATTCATAACTATGGAGATGCAGATGCCTTGTAAGCCAAGCTTAGATCACCCCTCAGCAATCTATATTAGACTGAGTAGAGGAAAAAGTCCTTAAGGCTCTCTGCATAAGACAAGTTCGTTATGTCTTGTATTCTTTTTGTATTGAAACTCTGATTCAGTTGTTGTTTCTGCATATGTCTGGTCAGGTGCATACTGAAGAGAGCATTGTACTCTAAGATCATTGTGATAAGGGTATACTGCAGTGAGATAATGACCTCTTTGGGTCTAGCTGCCATGCTGTTATTTATAAGTTGTGCAACACAAAAGGATTTCCTCACCACTGTGGCCACCTGGTGGTCTATGATAAGGCTACTGTCTACATGAATAAACAGATCCCTAACCATTGCATCAAATCTTGGGGTCATATTATCAACATGGTAATTTGCTAGGATGGTTGGCTGTCCAAAGGATACAATTATGCTATTCTTAGTATTTATTTTAAGACCATGACTTTGATGCCATTTGTTAGTCAGAGCTAGGCCTTCTTGCAGAATGCTAGTGTCTGCAGGGGAGGCAATGATAACCCAAGCTTGCATTCATCTGCAAACTTAGTCAGCCATAAACCTTCACCATTTGCTTGCACATTAGAGAAATAGATGCTAAAAAGCAGTGGCCCCCAGTAGTGAACCATGGGGGATTCTGCTAGTGGCTGGACGTTTGGTGGAGGTGGCCCCACCTATCATGACCTCCTAGGTACTATCAATGAGCTATTTGGCTATCCAGTGGATAATAAAAGAGTTTATATTTAGTTTAGTGAGTTTGTCTTTAATGCCTGAGTGGGTACTGTATCAAAAGCGTTGACCATGTTGAAGTAAGCTGGTGACTCTATCAGTAAAGTCCATCACATTTAAAAGGTAGGATCTTCCTTTAACAAAGCTGAACTGTGATGGAGCCAGCTTTTGCATGTTACCTATATCCTCATTTATCATGTCCATGATTATTCTTTCCATGGCCTTACATATGAGGCTGGTCAGACTTACAGGGCTATAGTTACTGTGATCAGTGATTGGACCTCCTTTGTGTAGAGAATGACTGTTATCTGGGTACAAAACCTGACTATAGGCTCCAGTTCAAAGTGGTTTAAATAGACCAGAGAGGTCATGCCTCATGCTATTCAGTAAACATCCCAGGATGTTACTGAGGCCAATCCATGCAGTGAATTTTGCCTTAGAAAGTGCATTAAAGACCTGTTCCATAGTAATGATTGTGGTATAAGGTATTCAGGTTGGGAGTGGGGGGGGGGGGTTCAGCTGAACATCACATTTACATTCACACGCAGACATAATTGCTCAGAAAATACATGCAAAGGAAAAAAGGGGATAGTCACAAACTGCCATATACTCAGATGGACAGTTTACTGAAACAGAAAACATTATTAAAGAGTGCAGGTCACAGTAATAATGTTATTTAGATATTTACAAGTTTTTGTTTTTTTGACAAAGTTGTTATTTTAATATGGCATGAGGCAGTGTCAGGTATACTTCCATTCAAATGTCAGGATATGTTACATGTGTTTGCTTTGCACATGCTTTTAATGCTTTGTGCTGGCCAATATTCAGATGTTCAGGTGATCTCATGATTCCCACTGGTAAACTGTGTTAAGCATGTTATTTCATGGCCTTGATTGAACTGCTTACATTGCTGTTGGATACATTCTCCCTGATGTATTCTGTTATTGGACATGTTCATAGCTATAGACAAACTGACATGGGGAATGTGTTATGAGCATTAGGAGCCATTCACTATCAGTAATTGTGTTGTTTATAATTCTACAACTTTCTAGTGTTTGCACCATTTAAAATTAAATTGTGTTTTCAATAAGAAGTTTGATGTATGCTACTATAGCTTCTGTCTCACATATGTATTTGCAGAGCTCACCAGTGGCTGGTATGTTAATGAACTAGTTAATTTCAGATATGCACATCAGTTTCATATTAAGGTCAGCTATAGTCTTCATGGGAATGTGCTGTGTAATAGACATTTGCTTTTCATTTCTGTGGTGTTTTACAATTCATCTTGATAGAACATGGGACCCCTGGATGTTCACCTATCAGTCACTATGACAAGCACATGCCAGGCCAGTGCTGGAGTCCTCACATGATGACAATGATGATGATGATCTTCTTCTTATTCTTCTTCTTATTTCAGCTTTTCCTGGTTAGGGGTCACCACAGCGGATCATCCATCCGATGATGGTGATAACAATGATTAATCTGGATCTGCACCTGCCCAAACTACCATGTCTGCTGTCCCCCCAGAGGACACCAGGACCAGAACAGACACAATTATCAGGAAGATATCCAGGAGGTTGTGACCAATGTGTTTTGAACACAGATGATGGACATGATGGGGAACTTCTTCCAGGATATGAGATAGGCTATGCACAGCTTGGTCAGGGAGATAGGCGAGGAGGTCATTCATGAAGCTCATCTCCATCAGGCTGGTCCCTCAGCTCTGTAAATGTTGTCTGTGTGTTCCAATGGTGTTATGCTGCCGACATGCTGATTACCATATAATTGATTGTACTGTAGATACACTCTTGTGCATGCATACCATGTAGCTGACATGTTTACATGTTATATTCATGAGGCATTTAAGTATGTTTTAATGTGTGCATGACACATTAACATACTGCACTTTCCTCCGACATTCAGTTATCTGTGCATTGTAGCAGTTAACCTGCAGCTGGTGCTGCAACAATTAGCCTGTAATCATGTGTTTCACTGAGGGTAACTGACAGATAACAGATGCTGTCGATGATTTGGATTTGTGCATTGCCATATTGTGTATGTGCAACAGAAGGACATGTCATTTCCCATGTGTTTTGAATGAGAGTTGTCATGATGTCCCACTGGCATGATATCGTGTTGTGTGTGATGTGTTAGGAATTCTGATGCCATGTGGGGAATATACAGATATGTCATAACTATGAGCAATCCTACTTTTCTGACTATATCAAACACCAATGTAGCATTAATATATATACACAGTGGTACAGATAATATATTCTGTAACAGTACATTAACTGATTGTACATGTTTCTGCACATAGTTTGATCCATAGTGATACACAGTTGTACTCTGACATGTGAGCATTCACTGACTTACCACTGATGGGATGTAATGATGCTGACAGGAGTTTCCTCTGCTCAATAATGAGCAAGGTGCATAACATACACCTGCTGTTGTTTATTCAACATTTGCATGACAGTATATGCCTATGTGCTTGAATTTTTTAGCTTGCTTACCTATCCATGTTTATGTTACATGGTTGCACAGTATTGTGTATGTGTGATTTATACATGACCATATCTGTGGACATCAAAATCATTCTGCCCATGTGAAATACATTTGCCATTTGCCTAAATGTATTTTGGCTTGGCTTCTACAGCACCCTGTGCGTTTTACATGTGTATGCAGTGCGTCAACTTACCTTGCCCTTTTTTCCCTTGATGTGGCCCCAGGTAGTCAACCTCCCTTCCACCTTCATATTTCTGCATTATATTTTGTAGATACATTTGCCTTTATTGTAATTATTGACCATTACCATGTATTACTTTGGTGACATGGTAAACATGTACCAAATGTATGGTCATTTTACAGATGCAAGACATGTGCACACAAGTCATTGGCTACTGCTTGCAGTATCCTTGTTCTTGTTATACTTGTGTGTTAACCAGCATATATTGTTGAAATCCATGTGCACAACCTGTTATATTTTTTAAGCTGTAGTATTATACATGTTCTATTTAGACCACTGACATATATACATATATGCCTACACCTATGTTGCCTTTGACATGGTATGTGTGTGTCACATATATGCATTTCATTACACATTTGTTTAGATTGTGTACATCTACTTGTGTATTTAACAGACATTTTGCTGCTTTGCTGTAGTGATGCTATTTGACAGTGTGCTTGATTGTTTGCCTTTCACAGTCATAGGTTTGGTTTCTTCTTGTGATTTCTAGCATTGTTAGACATACACTTGCTCATCCATGATGTTGCTTGGCTTACACCTGCACTGCTGACAGACTACTTGGATATGTGTCTGTGTATCCAGTATGTACTGTGATCCTTGTTTATAATGTACAACGTACATCTACCATTGGTCATACACATCCAGGTATGACTGCCACACAGTTTGTAACATGTTGTAATGTGATAGTGCATATGCAGACATGTTTTTTTCTGCATTTTACCCTGGCTGGTATTCATCACCACCCTGTTTGGCATTTTTCCATTTCTCATGTTCTGCAGTGTGCTGTCTGTGAGACTCACCTTACTGTTTTTTTCCAGCTTTTATCTGACATACTGTGGTATTTGTTCTATGGGTATATCTGCTGTGATGACCTTCTCCTCCTCCTTCCCCTATCTTTACCTTTCTTTCTAGTCCTAAAAAAATAAAAAATGGGGACTATTCCCATCCAAAAAAAGTTGCCCATGCCCCAATGACTTTCACCTAGATTTACCTATTTAATCTTCTTTTGTGTGTTTCCTTCTTCTTCACCCATATCCTACATCTTCTTTTCTATCTTCACTTTCCTTGAGTGTGTGCATTACCTGTGTTCCCCAGATAAGTCCCTCACCCATTGTTAGCTAACGCTAGCTGTGGTGATTTGGCTGTAATTGCTCTTACGATTTATTAAATTTATTGTTAGAAATAAATAGAAAGCTTACTGGACAGATTGCTGAACATATGTATTATGAATGGCATGCAGCTTGCAAGCAAGCAAGTATATTTCATTAATAAATGAATTATGGAAAGATCCATGGTTGTCTCTAACCTTACTAGACAGATTTCTGAAGCTATGTATTACAAGTGCTATGAAGCTTACATTGGGATAGTAAGCATTTTTATAATAACAAAGTTAATTATATTCTGTAGTTGTCCTTAAGCTTACTGGAGAGATTCTGTTATAGATATGCATGTAAGACTGTCATGACACTTTAATTGTGATAATCTTTACGTAACTTTGTTAATGTACATCATGCTTTGACAGCAATTTTTCATTACTTATTGATTTCTTGTTGGTATGTTTAGTCTTCCTTTGCTATTGAGATACTCCCTTGTATGCTAAGGTATTCTGAGTATATTGTAGAACATTTCCACGTTACATTCTTATCCACAGCTTTACCACTGATATGAACATAATATGATGGATTCCACGATCTTTACAGAATCTGGCCCAAAGAGTGTGTGTTCTGCCAGATTGTACAGTTTAAAATAAAAAAAATGGACTTATTGTTAAAGCACTGTGTTCTTGTTTTGTTAGATTATTCAAATAAATGCTTAAGCTTCTGTACATTTAACTTGAATCAATGATAGCTAAAGAGCACACCATTTTATCATGGTCTAGTGGTTGCTATACATTTAGCTTTATTTAGTTTTGTTTACTTACTGCTGAAAGATGATCAATGAAAACCAAAGAGCTCATTCCATAATTGTTTTTTCTTTGAAGCAGCATTAACTGCATCACTGAAATATATGTTTCTAGCTGCAGAAGTCCCTGAATTATTAAGCTTCTCCCCATTATAAAGAAATTGCATTATGCTACACCTAGTATGAAAACCAAATGCATGTATTCCTAACAAGATGCAGCACAGGGGCTTTCAGGAGCTCAGTTCTCCATAAACCTTAACCATATTAATGTATAAAAAGGTCAGTAGACTAAAATCCAAAAAAAAAGGAATGCTAGATATATATATTTATTTTAATTTGCAACAGAGTTAAAACACTTAGTTTAGCTTGCATGGAAACAGTGCCAAAGATCTAGGTAAAGCATTTAAAAATGTTCAGTTTTTGTATGTAAAGATTTTCTTTGTTATATTTACCATTAGGTCTCCTTACCTACTAGTCTCAGCTTCACATTCACAGCATAAATGTAATAATTAACTGATGACAATAGATGTATTCATACATTTACTTTCACTTGGCTCATCAAGGCAAAACTAGCCCCCGGATTTTGTATGCCTTGCACGGTGTGCAGGATTAGTGCAGAAGCTCTAGCAGGCAATATGTCTGCCGTGTGATCCAGGAACAGCCTGCAGGGACATGCACGAGTGTTTCTGCACAAGTCCTGCATGGACTTAGCCCCTGTATGCAAATCACCCCATTTACAGGCGAAATCCATGCAAATGAGGTGAATTTGTGATCCAGGAAGCTTGCAACCGGCCGTGCAGGACTAGTGCAATCTGTAGAAATGTACTCAGTTAGTAACCGAGTAAATTTCTGCAAAATCCAAAATGGAGCCATGACAGCTCCAAATAAAGGCTGCATATCAGTCAGGAAGTATAAGGCCAATGACACTGCAAACAACATAAAAAAATAAAAAAATCAACTTATATATTTTTTTAGCCGATCTCGGCTGTTTAAGCGTAGGGCAGTGACGTGCAAACGGGATCTAGGGGAAAATAACAAAATAAACCTAAAAAAGCATTCTAACTAAAATCACTATTCTGCCATGCAAGTCAATGGCAGGCAGAAGACAACATGGCCAGTGAGTAGTGGTTGCTATGGGGGTAGGCTCAGTGTGAGACATATAACTATGCATTAGCAGGGAATCCTATGCAAATGAGGGGAATGATAATGAATCCCAGTTTTCCCCAGCATGCTAGTCAGGTACCAACAGTGTAAGAGTAGGAATAGCTTGGTGAAAGCCTAGGAGTTAGCTGACATCATGGGGGGGGGGTGTCAGGCATACTGTAAGCAGATTGGAGCCCTGTGGCTTGGGTTTGCTCCTAGTTTAGCACAGCTAAGCTAGGGGGGTGTCTGAATCTGCCTAGCACTCTTTACATTGCATAAGCGGGTGTGCGTGTCTCGCACCAGGTTTTATAGGAAGAAAAAAAAGTTAAACCAGGAAATAGCAGCACTGTGCACATTTGAGCACTCTGTTTGCGCGGTGCACCCCAGGCTTAAACAAGAAGGCAATGGGAAAGGAAAACAGCAGTAGGAAGGCAATCAAGGAGAACTAGCATAGCTGGCAGGTGAAATGTATCAGAATCAGCCAATTACACAGGCAGCAGACCAGCCCAGCCAAGAACACTACTATAAACTATGCAAACACCTCCCCATCTGTTTTTTACCAAACACTATGCCACTGATGTATACAAGCGGGGAACTTTTAACAACAAAATTACAAAATGATAGGGGCTGCAGCAGGCAACATAGAACAACATGTGCAAGAGGCTGAGGGTGGTGAGGATGTGAATGCTGCTGATCAACCCACAATGAGGAGACGGAGAAGAGTGTACAGATCCAGGGTAACCTACCAGGGGCTACATGAGCTGGAGATAGTGGGGTGCTATAGGGAGGACAGGGACCTCCTACAGCAAATTGTTGAGCTGTGCCAGCCATGCCTGACACACCAAACTGACCAAGGGGAACCCCTCCCAATGGGTACCAAGGTATGTGTAGGCCTAGGAATACTAGCCACAGGTACCTCCCAAAGCTCAACTGGGGATATCATGGGGATCTCACAGGCATCAGCATCCAGAGTATTCCACTAGTTCCTGGATGCCATGTCAGCAAATGCCAATGAGCACTTATATTTCCTTAACACCCGTGAGGTGATTGCCAGCAATATGCATCTCCTCCACCAAATAGCAGAATACCCTGAGGTAGAGGGTGCTATAGACTGCACGCACATGCTCATCAAAGCACCACCCAGTGATCAAGGTAGGGCCTACATCAATTGCAGGGGCATCTCCTCCATCAACTGCCAGGTTGTCTGTGAATGTGTGTGCTGGCTGCCCTGGAAGCTATCACGATTCCCACATTTGGCATCTGACGCAGCTGTACCAGAGATTTGCCAATGGGGACATCCCCTATGGTTACCTAGTGGGGGATGCTGGTTACAAACTTGAGCCATGGCTGATGACACCCAGCAGAAATTAACACACACCTGAACATGAACATCATAATGAGGCACTTGCACAGACCAGACTTATAATAGAGTGTGTGTTTGGGATGCTCAAATCATGGTTCCAGTGTCTGGACACATCTGGTGGAGCTTTGCAGTACTCACCAGCTACATGTACCCAAATTGTTATGGTATGTGCCATGCTACACAATATAATCCTGGGGAAACAGCTGCAGCATGAACAGCACGGGGCAGGGTCACACAGCCCCCGACCATTGCCAAGGCCTGCACTGGCATCAAGTGACTCAGAGGAGGAACAACCTGAGCCTGTCCCAGTAGGCAGAAAGAGGCATGCCCAGTATGCCTTGGCCTTGGCAAGGAGGCAATGCATAGCACATACACTGAGACAGTAGGGCCCCAGGGAATGACACCTCTCTCTGACTTGCACATACAGTAAAAGGGATGCCAAACATGACACTACCAGTGCCCAACCATGCATAGGGAGTGTACTATGTGCATCCAACAGAGGCAGCCCTCCAGCACCAGCCACAATCCTGGCAAACCCACAAGGTAAGTCAATCAACCTACCAATTGCCAAATGGAGTTGAATGTGTTGCTACCTTTATCTATGGTATGGATGTGAGCATGCAAGGGAATTGGGTGGCTGAATGGGATGCCAGCAAATAGTAGACACACATAGTGGTGCCATGACATCTGTAACACATACTGGAGTCACCACAGTAGCCAGTACTACACAGGGTGACAAAACCCACTGCAGTAAATGTGCTGGGCGACATGTGTGTCCATATGACTCACACATGCCAGTCAGGGAGGTTCACATACCCAACAACAGTCTCAGCCAGCAGGACAGGTATAGACAAACCCAAACAGAGCCTGTGCTATGGCCTCTGAATGATGCCTATGGATAACCTCCCCCCAAGGCCTACACAGACAGACTAAAGCAGGTCAGGCAGTGGGATGTTAGTTATGAAGGGTAGGAAGTCAGACACTAATATGTAGGGCAACCAAAGCTAAGGCCTGTAGTGCACTGATATGCCTCTAGTCAGTATGATAGGTTAGAATACAGAATGAAATGGAGTACCTGACATACCAGTACAGTCATAGCAAATGTGTGCATGTGCCAGGTGTGCCCTCCATCCTATGTAGATATGTAGAAACAGTAAGGTGTGCCCCCTAATCCTGTGTAGAAATGTAGAAACAATCAGGTGTGCCCCCCAATCCTGTGTAGAAATGTAGTAACAGTCAGGTGTACCCCCAATCCTGTGTAGAAATGTAAAAACAGTCAGGTGTGGCCCTCCACAACCCTATGTAGAAATGTACTAACAGTCAGGTATGCCCCCCACCCCCATGTAGACATGTAACACAGTCAGTTGTGCCCCCCCAATCCTGTGTAGAAATGTAGCAACAGTCAGGTGTGCCCCCTCCCCCAATTTGTTGTAGAAATTTACAAACAGTCAGGTGTGGCCCTCCACAACCCTATGTAGAAATGTAGTAACAGTCAGGTGTGCCCCCCACCTCCATGCAGACATGTAAAATAGTCAGATGTACCCCCCCCCACAATCCTATGCAGAAATGTAGTAACAGTCAGGTGTACCTCCCCACACACCTATGTAGACATGTGGAAACAGACAGGTCTGCGTCTTCCCCCAATCCAGTGTAGAACTGTAGTGACACTCAGGTCTGCCCCCACCAATCCTGTGTAGACATGTAATAACATGTATGAGTAGGTATAATACGAGTGGAGCACAGATGGCCAGAGGTGGCCAAGGTAGCAGGATAGGTTGTAGCACTTGCACAATATGCAGGTCTGAGTATGTTAGGATGGTGTGTGTTTTGTAATGTCTGAGACTGGTCAGTATGTATGCATGTTGAGGTAAGACCTGGTGGCCATTTCCCACTACTGATGATAACAGGGACAAGCCCTTGCAACAGCAGTGCCAAAGACAATCCCCATTAGTATAACACATGCAAGCAGTAAGCCATTGTAAATGTATGGTGGTAATATGTGTCACCATCTGAAAGACTGACATGGCATGACTGTTGGGCTATATATACAAGCAGTACACAGGGGAAAGTACCCCAGACATACATTATATATTGTTGTCACTGTGAAATTATGACACCCTTGGATTTGTACATAAAGGTATGCATCACAGTAACAGGACCTGTAGTAGGGGATACCGGTGATGTCTGCCTGAACACCTGCAGATCACAAAGGGGGTAGGACTGATGTAATGGGAATCAGCTGATCTACCCATACATGCCAGCATAACTGTAATGCCCCATGCATATCTGTGTGTCAGATGCAAGTAGTGTCCATAGCCCATATGCACCCAACCACGCAAACACCACCCACAGGCACCTCTCTGGCAATATCCCTGCTGTAGGGAATGGGTACAGTACGACCCCACCTGTATATGGCAATAGCGGAAGATTGCAGCATGCAGTGCAGGTGTCCCATGCAGGTGTGTCCCTAGCTGTAGGTAGCACCCTGCCAGCATTCAAACCACCTGATCAAGACTGACAAAAGGTATTGGCATGAACAACTATCACATATAACCTGTCACCCCAGGGGAATATACTGTATGGTGGTCTGGGACTGTAGGACTGACAGAATGCAATGACCTGCCACATCTGGCCTGCATCAACACCTAATGCCCAACAGGTGCCTGCTAAAGGCCCATGTCTCACACGTACTGCCAATGCATGTTATGTCACGGGCACCCAAATAACAGCATAACACACTCCATTTAAGCCATATGCAAGGCCATGTGGACAAACCACAGTAACATGTCCACCATGTCCTACTGCATGAACTGTGGACAACACTAACACACACCTGTGATGTGGTGATACCTTTAGGGAAAGTATCACAGAATGTATGCATAATGTATGGAAGAGGTTAGAATACCAGAGGGGGGTGTGGGAGCATGGGCAGCATGGAATGTGTAGGGTCCGACACCAAGCTGTGTGCACACTATCCCTGGCTGCAAACACATAAATGGGAGGCTGCACAACTGCCCGTACACCACAATAGAGTAAATGTCCTGAGTCATGGCCCCTGCCTCTGGCTATCATGTGCAAATTTGTACAGCTATGAGGCATTGCCACAGCAAGATAAGGCCATACTGTCATGTTGATGGGCAGACAAGTATGGGATCCTCTGTCAGCACTGTACCAAGGTGCTGAACAGGATACACAAACCCAGCACCAAGTGTCTGCAGCTCCCCCTCCAGAATGGCATAACTTACCATGAATGCGTAGGTGTCTGCCCACAATACTGGACACAGCTGCAGTCACCCTTGTCCCACAAGTCATCACTGTGAGCAAAAATGTCCACCTGACAGTACATAAAGACAGAAAACATCACTGTGTATAACAGTACCCACATCTGAATATCTCTGCTAACAGCAGTACCATGCAGCTGAAGCAGCACAGACACAATCACCTACAGTACACACTATCCCCTGCACAGTTTGTCCCCATATTGCCAAATGATTGATGGATACCCAGCAGAAACAGTATGCTACCTGTAGGTGTACAACACAAATGCCTGCACTGCAGTACAAGCTACCCGGAATTGTTCCACACATTCAATACAGAAGGGCATACTGGGCATGCTCATACACGTAGAGAATGAGGGCAATGTCAGCCAACAACATACCAAAAGGTCATACTGGGCATGCTCGCACACTTAAACAAATGAAGGCCATGTCTGCAAGCAACAGTGGACCAAACATATCTGGCATTTGCAGATGTTAGTGCAGACACTCCTCAGTATGCAGCACTCATGATTTGCAGACACTGGATAGGAATACAGGCATATATCCAAGGATAACACACTATAATAAGCCAAAAGTAGATGTACACAGATGTGTGGAATACAGTGACTGTCACAAGGAGTTATCCATTATGAGGCCTGTCCCACTCAGTACACAGCCAAATGGCTACAACCACATGAGGTTTGGATGTCACTCACTTTTGACCTTGGCCACTGGTATCTGCCAGCATGATGGACTCTGTGGTGCAAGTGCTAGCTGTGTAACATGTGCAGCTGTATACACGTACCTGTGGAATATAACCCTGCTTGTGCCCGCATGTGGTATATCAACCTCTAGATGACTGGGTTATGGCCCATGAACACACACTGCCCTCCCCATAGCTGTACTATGACAAGCCTGCTGAGGTCATCCACTTTGAAATACACCCTTGTGAAAGGTGTAGGCCAGTAATCTCTGGGGCACTTCATATAACTGCATACAGCTGTAGTGTGATAAACTAGTTAGGTAGGAGTCCTAATCTCAGACATGGCAACTGTGCGTGTGTGTGTGCATCTCTGTTTCTGGAGACAGCAATGTTTTTTAGGCTTTTGGAAAGCTGTAGCCCAGTAATCTCCCTGGCACCTCCTATACCTGCGTACTGCTGTAATGTAATAAACTAGTTAGATAGGAGTTATATTCCCAGACATGGCAACTGTGTGTGTGTCTCACCATCTGTGGAGAGAGCAATGCTTTTTAGGCTAGTCACACTCATTACAAATCAAATGCCCTACTTTGTCAAGACTGCTGATGTCATACACTGTGAAATACACCTTTTGGAAATCTGTAGCTCAGTAATCTCCATGGCACATCCTATACCTGCGTACTGCTGTAGGGTAATAAACTAGTTAGGTAGGAGTTCTAATCCCAGATATGGCCCACTGTGTGTGTGTGTGTGTGTGTGTGTGTGTGTGTGTGTGTGTGTGTGTGTGTGTGTGTGTGTGTGTATGTGTGTGTGTGTCACCACCTGTGGAGAGAGCAATGCTTCTTAGGCTAATCACACTCACTAAAAATCAAATGCCCTACTTTGTCAAGGCTGCTGATGTCATACACTGTGAAATACACCTTTTGGAATGCTGCAGCACAGTAATCTCCATGGTGCGTCCTATACCTGTGTACTGTGTGTATGTATGTGTGTGTGTGTGTGTGTGTGTGTGTGTGTGTGTGTGTGTGTGTGTGTGTGTGTGTGTGTGTGTGTGTGTGTGTGTCACTGTCTGTGCAGAGAGCAATGCTTTTTGGGCTAGTCACACTCATTACAATCCAATTGCCCTACTGTGACAAGGCTGCTGATGTCATACACTGTGAAATACACCTTTCAGAAAGGTGTAGCCCAGTAATCTCTGTGGTGTGTCCTATAACTGCGTACTGCTGTATTGAGATAAACTATTTAGGTAGGAGTTCTAATCCCAAACATGGCAAGTGTGTGTGTGTGTGTGTGTGTGTGTGTGTGTGTGTGTGTGTGTGTGTGTGTGTGTGTGTGTGTGTGTGTGCGTGTGTCTCTGTCTGCGTAGGGAGCAATGCATTTTAGCCTAGCCACACTCACTCCAATTCAAATGCCCTATTTTGGCAATCCTGCTGATACCATTCATTGTGAAATACACCTTTGGGGAAGAAGTACTACAGTAATCCCCATGGTGTGTCCTATAAAAGCTTCATGCTGAAGTGTGATATAGAACTCTGGTAGGTGTTCTATACCCACACATGTCAGTTGTGGATGTTTTGTGGATGTTTCAATGTCTGTGTAGGGAGTAATGCATTTTAGCCTAGCCACACTCAGTACAATTCAAATGCCCTAATTTGTCAATCCTGCTGATGCCATCCAATGTGAAATACACCTTTGGGGAAGGAGTACTCCAGTAATCTCTGCGGCATGTCCTATACCTGTGTAGTACTGTAGTGTAATAAACTAGTTTGGTAGGAGTTCTAATCCGAGACATGACAGGTGTGTATGTGTGTGTATGTGTGTAACAACTGGGCCCAATGTGGAGTGGGTTTTGCAAATTTCTTATATGGTGGCCCTAGTATATATCGCAATGTACACAATACAGGGATAACAGATGTGAAATAGCTGAGAGGCTGGGGTGCAAAGCCATACCCATACATGTGACATCAAGGCCAGGCAAACAAAGTTAGCAACCTTAGTATTACCCAGAGAACACTCTCAACTCATGTCTCATACACACACACACACACACTTGCCTAGGCAACAGCTGCTATGTTGGTAGTACCCTGCATATTACCCACTGATAGTAACTATGGTGTGATTGCAGTGGGCTACAGTGAGCATGGCACCCTGTTCATCTGTCCAATAGGCACGTACATGCCAACAGTGCACCTTCCCAATGTTCCCCACTGGACACCTGCAACACCTGTGGTGCTATCAAATGTGATCCACAAAGGACAAACCATGCCTGAAACCATGCCTTGTATGGACAGATGCCACTGACACAAGTGAATGCTGGTATCATGCTATCAGTGTAGGTGCAGGGTAAACCTGCTGTCCATTACCAGTTCCCGCCACATGAGGCCAGGACTGGCACATCTGATGATAATCTGTGTACACAACATGGGCCAGACACCCTAGGTACAGTTCCACATGTCACTGTACATGCATGTGGAAGATGTGCACATCCCAGTCACCGTCCATGCCATGGACTAAGGAACACACACATGGCAAGCAATGCACAGCATTGGATACACACAATAGTCACCCAGGTGACTGGATGGTGAATACAATACCCACCTGTGTGGGCAAATCCTGAAACTACACCCCTGAGCCACAATGCAGACCAGTGTCATGTTGGCTGATGCCAAGGTATACCCATCACCTAGCCTTGTATAGCTGTCTGGCACATTCAACCACTACACACCCGTGAAGCAATGCACCCATGCATGTCAGTATTGGCACTGTGTGTGTGTGTGTGTGTGTGTGTGTGTGTGTGTGTGTGTGTGTGTGTGTGTGTGTGTGTGTGTGTGTGTGTGTGTGTGTGTTTTATGATGCGTATGATCAGATTCACACTCACTACAACCCCATTGGCATACTGAAGCATGCTGTCCAATGTCAGACACCTCCACATACCTTTTGCCCATATAACCTCTGTATGACCCCTGTGGTGCATGTGATACCCGCACAGTAATGTGTTGTAACATCTTATAACAACATAGCCAGATTTGCCACAGATGCCCCATTTCGTACCTACCACTGCAAAAATCTCAAACTTCTAGGATGGCTTGAATTGCAAAACCAGCTTCTTTTTCAGCAACTCACAATCACTCACAAGATTCTACATCATCCCTCAAATACTCCCATACTCAAAAAACCTTATTAGCTCTTACCAAAATCTTTTAACCTTACGATCAGCCAACAGAGTACTTGTTTCTACCCTAAAATCCAACAACAAATCTGGGGGCTGCCTTTTCTCTAACTCCATTGGTTACTCTTGGAATAAGCTTTCAAGAGAACTAACATCCCTTACATCCACGCCTCTTTTCAAGAAACAACTAAAAATGTTCATAAAATCACAAGGGCTTTGCTCATGCTCTAATCCTGACTGATTCCTGTTCACCTCTTTACTGATCACTTTAAAGCCTATAACTATTGTATCCCTCTTGTGTCTTTCTCGCTTCAAACTCTTCTTAATGAAGAATTTGCCTAGGCTAAAAATCACTACCCTACCTATGAATGTACTGTTGTTACAATCTGTTTATAAATGTGTTTAAATGTGTCTTAATAGTTCACTGTTAATTAAGTTTTATTAGTTTGCTAGGAATGTACTGTTGTTATAATCTGCTTAAAAATGTGTTTTAATGTGCCTTAATAGTTTATTGTTAATTAAGTTTTATTAGTTTAAAAAGTCATTATAATATGTTTATATAATTCTTGTTATTGTCTTTGAAGCTTTTCTCCCCAGGCCTCCACTAAAAATGGACACATATCCAGTCGGAGTTTCTCGGTCAACAAAGGTAAAATAAAAATAAAATAAAAAATAAATAAAATTTAAAAAATCGTGGCAATCTCACTAGTGATGAGTTGAATTCCTGGCCCTGCCATGTGTGTCAATGTTTACGCATCCCTGTGAGAGCGTGGCTGTGTTGATACTGGCACCTGTTCATGTGGACAGGCATGTATACTACACCTACCATATAGCTACCATATCCCTGTTGCAGATGTCACTACCATCACATATATGTTTTGAGGGCTTCTCAACATGTAACCTATGTGGTGTATCTGATAACTGCATAGAAATGTGATAGCACTACATAGTCATCAGGGGTTTGATACTCTGTGCCGGTAGGTGTGTGACACAAACATGCTTAATTTTACTCTCCCACCCCTCCCTGACTTTACTTTGTTCCTGTCTGCCTCTCTTACTCCGTCTCTGATGGATGTGGAGACCTACACCTGCTTTGCTTAGGCTGCAGCATGTGTATTGTAAGTGATGCTCATGATCAGCTGATGACCTCTGCATGAATTGCAGCCCTCCTCTAGCCGATTGCATGTGGAACAGCTGTGGTAACATTTCCATAGCCAATTGCATGAAAACACACTCCAGTATCTAGGAACATCATGTTGGTGTTGGGCCTTTTCATTCACTGTGAGCAGGAACTAGATCTGTTACTTGGCAAACAGCATAACAGATAGATTGGGGATTTACCTCTAACAACATACACTGTGGGAACAGGCCAACACAAAGGAGGGGGATGTGCCTGACTTGACTACAGATTGTAATTGCTGCTATACTGCAATTTGAATAATGTTGGTTTAACATGGTGTGTGTGGATATGGCTGTCCTACATGTTTTAATACCTGTCATGTCAGTGCTATGTTTATGAGGAAACCCCCATCAGTAGGATCATTTTCAGAATAAGCAGTGTGTGGTGCCTTTTGTTTCTTGTGTTACCCACAGAGCACCTATCTGTGAACTGCAGAAGGTAGTGAGAGGATTGCAGTCTGTAGATGGTGGCAGCCGTGAGAGTTACTGACTTCATTTCCCTCATAGGACATATGTTGCAACAAATCCTGTTGCAACCTTAAATGTATGAGGTTATCACAGCAGCATGTCAATAATGGCCCTCTGTCTGTGCGTCCAGCCACAACTCTGCCAACCTTTGTACATATGTCTGCAGTAAGAGGTGCATATGTGCTACACACCATATTTATTGATATCATATCTGATAACAAGCCAGTGAGATATCAGACTGCTACACATGTTGTGTATAGTAGAGGTTATATTTGATAATATAACCTGGACATCTATGGTTGTGTGTACAGTACTGAGGTCTGTGTACTTATGATGATTGTCGACAGTATGTGTATTGTTAATATGTACCTTGGTCTGTGTACAGACTGTGGTAGATGTCATTGTCCTTGCTCCTGTTCTATCTGATGTTACATGCTGCTCCACTGTATGTTACCCTATCAACTTACATGTTTGTAGGGCCAAACACACATATGCCCCTTACCACAGACAGGCATCGGACCACACTATGTAGTGGCCAAATATATGTAGGGTTAGTGTGTGAGTGGCACATATGAGGATGGTGTTGAACAGATAGTCCATATACTGTAATAGTACGCTTGCTTACCATATGTGGCTGTGTTTACATTGGTTATGATTATGCACTTTCACACAGGTGTCCATTACTCTGTGCTGTGACATGCCTGTAGAGCCTGCTATATATGCAGATACATGTGTATTCCCCCATAGGAAATGTAGGCCAGTGTTGAGCCAGTCTGCCTGTAGCCTGCATAGTGCTTTGTTGCATGCCTAGCAGCTTAGTGTCCAGATACTTGCCAGATGTACTGCTGCCGGGCCACCATAACAGTCATGTATGTCAGACAAAGCAGTGGGATGCTGTGCAGATGTATGTCACTAACTAGTGGGTAGTATGTGGCCATGGCACTTCTGTACCAGTGGCAATCATGTTTCAGGACAGACAGGGGTGTGTGAATGCATAACCTATGGGGGCATATGTATACCAGTAGTTCATAGGTTCATAGGTTCATATGTAGGTACTAGGCTATTGGCCCTAGGGCCTATAAAAGCCTAGCCAAATGGTGCCCTGGCTTTTGCCACCCAAGAAAATTATTTTCCTGTGCCCCTGTCAAGCACAGCCACAGAATTGATCCCGGGGTGAATTTCCTATCTCCCATCCAATCATCAAGATTTTTCTTGAAGAGTGCTAATGAGGAGCTTTGTTTGATATAGATAGGTAGTTTCTTCCAGAGTATGGGAAGTCTCTGAGACAGGAATCTATCCCTCCAGCATGTTCTGTTTATTGTGGTGACAAGGTTTAGGTCCCTAGAGCATGTAGCTTGGAGGGATTGGGATTTCTTTACGTGGAGCATGTCCAACAGCTCTGGGTTTGACATAACTTTGTATGTTAGGCAGAGATCACCTCTGAGTAGGCGATATGCGCCAGAGTAAAGCTGGAGTTTTTTGAGACAGTCTGCGTAGGGCATCTGTTTGAGGCCAGTAATCCTCTTTGTGAGGTATATCTGTGGCCTTTCCAGTTGTTGTAGATGTCTTGTGAGGTACATACCAAAAGGGGCATTGTACTCTATAATGGGTCTAATGAGTGATGAGTAGAGGGGAACAATGACCTCTTTTTTCCTGGATGGGAAACCTTTTGTGATGAGGTGTGCCACGTAGAAGGATTTCCTGACTACTGTGGTGATGTGATTATCAAAGGAGAGACTACTGTCCACCTGTGTCCCAAGGTCTCTTATCACACTTTCAGTGTTAAGTGGACTACTGCCTATGTGGTAGTTCATGGGTACAGAGCGTTTACCAAAAGGGATGACAATGCACTTTTTGGCATTGAGCTTGAGGCCATGGCTTTGACACCAGGCATCTGTCTCAGTGAGGCCCTTTTGTAGGATGTCCATATCGTTAGGAGATTTGATTATGGCTCCTAGTTTGCAGTCATCTGTGAACTTTGTTAGCCAAAGACCTTCTGTGTTAGCCTGTACTTCAGAGAAGTAGATACCAAACAGGAGAGGGCCCAGGACTGAACCCTGTGGTACTCCACTTGTCACTGGTCTGAAGTTGGATTTAGAGTCTGCTACTTTCACAGTGTGGGTTCGGTCAGTGAGCCAGTTGGCAACCAATCTTGTAACATAGGGATTTATACCTAATTTAGTGAGTTTGTCTATAATTCCAGAGTGGGGGTTGGTGTTGAAAGCCTTATCGAGATCTAGATAGGCTTGTGTGTACCACCTTACCCTCATCTACAGCTTTGATGACCACTTCATAGAAGTCTATCAGGTTTAGGAGACATGATCTGCCTTTTACAAACCTGAACTGGGTATGGTCCAGAGTTTGGAGATGACCAATGTCATTGTTTATAAGTTCCATGATGATACGCTCCACAGCCTTGAGACCAGGCTCATCAGGCTAATGGTGGCTCCCCCTTTGTGGAGTGGGATAACCATTGCTGTGCACCATTCAGTGGGCACAAAGCCTGAGGTGAAGCTATGATTGAACATGGTACTTAGGTGGGGTGCCAGTTCAGTCTGTAGTTTATGTAGAACACAGCCTGGGATGTTGTCAGGTCCCATGAATGCTGTGTTCTTGGCTTTGGAGAGTGTGTTTTTTACCTGTGCAGCCATGATTACAGGTACTTTGCATTCTTCCAGTATAGAGATGAGCCCTTTAGGGGATGAGAGGGGGGTAAAGTTAGCACTGAACCTATCTGCCAGGATGTTGGCAATATCAGTTGGTTCTGTATATTTAATGCCATTGTGCTGTAACTCAGAGCAGATCTGAGTGTTGCCATTGAAATTCTTGACATAGCTATAGAATGCTTTGTGGTTGTCTTTAGAATCAGTGGCGATTTTATTTTCATAACTAGCTTTGGAGGATTTTATGAGGGATCTCAGCTTCTTACTGAGGCTGACCACGGAATTCCTCCAATCATGGTATTTTACTGTTTTTTTGCAACACTTTCTTTCTTCTGTTGTAGAGTATGTTTTTAGCAGGGGACCACCAGATTGGCTTCCTTTTTTTGGTGGATAGCATCTTGGTTCTGTTAGGGATTGCACGATCCATGCACTCATGTAAGTGCTTATAAAGTGCAATTGTATAGGATTCAGCAGTCGTATCTCTATTGTCCATCAGCATGGGTGTCGTGAAGTTTGCCACTTCTGTATTAAGAAGTGCGAAGTTGGATTTGGAGAAATTTTTTACAGTGGTTTCTCTAATGAAGGGTGGGGCTGGGATGTGGATGTCTAGGGTGATTTGCTTGTGGTCGGAACTGACCAATGAGGAATTGATCTCTGGTGTGGAACACCGGTTGCCCATGTTAGTAATGACCAGGTCTAGGATATTGCTGCCCCTGGTGGGGGTGTCGATAAGTTGATCCAAGGCATTGGAATTTATGAATTCCAGAAAACATTGAGCACAAGAGTTGGTACATGAGTGGTTTTCCCAGTTAATGGTGGGGTAGTTGAAATCGCCCATTATTAGGGTGTTAGATTGTACCCTAATATTTTCCAATGTATCAAGAAATGAGGAGTGGGAATCATGGGGCATGGTGGGGGATCTGTAGCAAGCTACAATTTGCATTGCGGTCTTGCCCAGAGTTAGTTCCACTTGGATAATCTCAGATGCATTATGCCATATGCTGAGCAACTAGCCTGGAGGTGTGGATATCCTTAATGAATAAGGACATGCCTCCACCTTTAGTGCTTCGGTCCAAGTTAGGTGGCTGAAAGGTGTAGTATGAATTATAGCCTGGTAATTCAGGGGTGCTCTCTGGAGCCTTGAACCAGGTCTCTGTCACTGCACAGATGTCAATGTTCTCCATTTTAAGGAGTGCCTCGAGTGAGTGCATTTTGAGGTTTAGACTTCTAGCATTGAGTAGCATTACCCTCAGATTTTGCTTGCTTGTACCTGTTACTGTGGTGAATTTGCAATTTGAATCTTGCCTAAGTTACGTGTTATACCCATATACATGGCTGTTAACATCCACATTGTTAGGCTTGGTCCACATGTCTTGCACTAAGGGGTTCTGTGTATACCTCTGGACTATCCAGAGTGTGTCAGACTGTCCACATATATAAGCCATATCGCTGCTGTAGTCCACAGGAGCATTACTGTGCTAGCAGTGGTACTGTGCTATGATGTCCTTAGGATGTCTGTCAGTAGCCAATGGTGCACATGTTAAAAGCAGATGTGACCTCCCACACACCATGTCATTAATTAATGAAGGCCTACTGCCTCCTGCCATACAGACTGTTCTGTTTGTCAGTGTGCTTATGATGGCATCAGTTATGCCTTGTTATGTAACAGTTACATCCCATTTGGTCAACTGAAGTCTTTCCCACCTATTGATTGTGTACAGAGTGTAAATAGAGGCTGCTGAACTATACACCTGCATTACTTACTGTTGACTGTTTGGTATCCTGGGGCCCAGAAAGTCATTACTACTGTACTATTTGAAGGGCTTGACTTGGACAGCAACAGATGTGAACCTTTCCAGACTACCTTATTAGTACAACTGTTTCAGAATTGCATTACTCTGCTTAAATGGATGTCAGTGTCTGAACAGCTATATGACATGGCATATAAAACTGTCATAGTACACAAATAAAGGTTTTCCATTTATGCAAACCTGTGTGTGGTGTTATATCCTATGCCCTCTTTGTGGGTATATGTTGCAGGCAACGATTGTCATTAGTATGGGTGGCTCATACAGTGTCCAGATGTTAAGGTGTTAACTGTAGGCATAGTGGCTGTTTCATACTGTGTGCATCTTCTACATATGTATCTTACTGTACATATCTCTGCATGTGTATGTGTAGTCACACACACACACATATATATATATATATATATATATATATATATATATATATATATATATATGTGTGTGTGTGTGTGTGTGTGTGCGTGTGTGTGTGTGTGTGTGTGTATGTGTGTGTATCTGTATATATGTGACTGTATATATGTATCCAGGGGATGTTGATAGCTTCCACATTGTACATTTCCTATGGGAGCCAGACTGTACTGCATGATATGTTGCCAATACAAGCCTGACATCATACAGGTGGGATGTAGTACTGTTAACATCTTGTGCCCATGTTGTGTCAGGTCCTGGTTATGAGATCTGCAACACTTGGTGGTGTATTGCAGGGTGGATGTGTTTGACTGTGGGGGGGGGTATACCTATTCATATAAGACGTATATTGTTTGGGACCTCTCAACCCCATTAACGGTGCATGTGGACATATATGTTTTATTTATTTTCCCATTGTTATCTACAGATGTATGTCCATATATACCTACATAGATAAATATCTGCTTACATATATGTGACTTGCTGTGTGTATTTAGACATATAGATGCAGACATATATATCTATAGATGTAGGCATTTGAATGTATATTTGTTCATATATATTTATATATATGTATATATTTAAATGTATATATATATATATATATATATATATATATATATATATATATATATAAAACTGGGCTGGCTGATATATTTGTGAATATATCAGGGTTATGTATATCTGACATGGCTTAGTGGTAAATCACTTTGTCTATGGTGTATAGGGTCCGTTGTTTGAGCCTTGCAGAGACTGTTTATTTTGTTGCTGGGCAGAACAAAGGCCGTTGGATACAGAGTGATTAAGGCATTTTTAAGCAGTTGTAAGCAGGTTTGTGTGGGTTTGCATGGAGGTAAGCACTGCTAACTTCCGGTTACAGTTTCTTATACTCAGCTTCTAAATTGCTTAACCTTTGTAGGCATTGCTTATCTCCCATGCAAACAGGCTTAAACCCGCTTACTGCTGCTTAAAAGTGCTTACTCATGCTTACCCCTGTGCTAATTTCTTTAAAAGAAAAGAAAAAGAGCTTGATAGGAAACTGGTTAAAAAAAGGGGCACAAAGAGGGAATGGCAGTAGGGAAAATAGCCAGGGAACTGCAGGAAGGGTGTAGGGAAGGTCCATAGCATATACACTGAATTTGGAGATTTGGGCACTCAAACCCCTGGGAGGTGGGAGGGGATGAGGACAATAAAAATAAATTGTAATGCCAATTAGACTGGATTACATGTGTCCAGTGGACACGTGTGTGAAATGGACAGCTATATATGGGATGAGATTTTTTTTTTTTTGTGGGAACAGATTGCCCTTTTTATTTTATCAGGTGAGAGTGGGATGTTGAGGAGGGGTAGTAGGTATATTTGGGGAGGTAGGTTTGGTAGGTTAACAGACAAGACAAACAAGATGCATACAGGGGCGGTATATGACACATGTGGGGGTAAACACCTTGATGGGGAGGGGTGTTGGGAAATTGGAAGTCCATGAGCCCCCTGGTGGAAACAGTGGGACTGAGGTCTCCACATATGGGCAGTCACCACTGCACCTTCACGGCCCCAAAGGTGGCTGTGCTGGGGCCTAAGTCGCAGAGCCAGGCTGACTCTCTAATCATGACACGTGACCCTCGAGCTGGCGTAGAAGATCACCAAACTACTGGTTGATCTCTTGATGCACTACGACCCCGACCTGGCGACGGGTGACAGGTGCCTGTCCACACCTACTCCCGGGAGGGCCAGCCCCACCCCCTGAGGTGGTTCCACCCGAAGGTGGTGCAGGACCAACGGACAGGGAGGTCCTGGGTTGGGCCCCAGACATGCTGGTGCCCGGTGCCATGGCCAGCTGAGGTGGGACAGGTCAGTCCGCTGGGACTGGCCTTCCCAAGCGTGCTATAGTGTTTAGATGTCATCATCATATGTGGGTTAGTAATAGTCAACACATTCCTGGGTTAGGTATAACAGCATGCATAGAAATTCACATTAACCCAGACACCAGATACGGAACGGTTGCATAGCAAACAGAACACATGCATATATGGGACCACAGTGATAATAAGAACAGCATGCAGGTACATTGATGGGACTATGCCACCAATGTTGGAATAATTCAATATAACACATGCATGGGAACCATTAATATATTTATCAAACAATTGGACAATATCAGAACATAGGTGACATTACATACTAGTTGGGGTAAGTATATTGATTATTGTTGGAGATATGGTCGGGGGAAGAGAAAGATGTAAATTAACAGCTAGTATATTCCTGCAGTCCACAATACTTTTCTAGTCAGTGCTGTTATCTCTACCTTACAAGTCTTACTACACTACCCTATAGCTTTAGTTTGGACAGTGATATGGCTGTCATCATCGTTACACATGATCTAGTTTTACCTGCAGTATACACCTCTTACCTGGTATACCTGTGGAGGGAATGTTTGTTAACACTAACTGTTTGTACACATACTCCCGGATTCCGGGTTGTTGTTTTGCACATAGCTATCCAACTCTTTCTGCACAGACTCTGGCCATGTGTTGACCACATGCTGGTGTATCAGGACATATCTAGAATATTGCCCTCTTCCACCTTTAGTGACCTGACACACACATATACATTCTTTCCTACACAGTTATATTATGTGGCACAGTGTGGGTGACAGTTATCAGTGATTCTTTATTATTCAGAGAAACTGTAACACTCACAATTCCCTACAATACCAGAGTGAACAGTACCAGTACAGGTTATAATGGTCTGTATTTCTCAGCACCATGTTCGTATCTAACGTACCTGTTGGAGCAATGTTTGTTAGCACTACCTGACTGTTGACACACAAACTTCCAGATTACACATTAGTATTATGCACATACATCTCACTCTGTTACTGTGCACACTCTGGTCATAGCTTGACAACATGGGAGTGTAGATAGGACATACTTGAAATATTACTCTCCTGACAGTTTTGGGGGTTGCTACTGTGACAGGTTTGTTCTCATAGGTGTTTGACAATCCCTTGTTTTCCCTGTTTGCTAGCTAAACATCTGGGATCATCCCACAGACTTACCAGGGGGACAGGGAGACAGGCAGCAGATATGGGCCCATATACTGGATATTCTGGCCTCATCTGTACATTTGTGGGGTATGATTCTGTATGCAGCCTACATCCACTCCCAGGATTCAGACCATGGCTGTGTCTGCTACAACTTAAACACTGTCCATCACAGTTGTGTCTGCTATATAGATATTGCTGTATATCTCCTATCTTCTTTCTGTCTTATTAATCCCCTGTGGTTTTGTATTCTGACCTTGCATTACAACACTCTTATACAGATTTCCTAGACAGTTATATGTTATAGGACAGTGTGGGCGTCAGTGGTGTGTAATACCTCATTATTCAGAGCAACTGCATCAGTCACACTGCAATACAATACCAATGTAAACAGTACCAGTACTGGGTATCATTCTTGTATTTCTGGGCACAGTGTTGGTATCTGACAGACCTGTGGGAGAAATGTTTATTATCACTATCTGAATGTTCCCACACACAGTACCAGATTCCACATTACTAATTTGCACATACATCTCACTCTGTTACTGTACACACTCTAACCACAGCTTCACAAGTTGGGGTGTAAATGGGACATAAGTGGCTTCTTAGTCTCATAAGGTATTGAGGAGTTACTAGTGTGTTAGCTTTGTTCTCATAGATGTGTGTCAATCAGTTGTATTTCCTGTTTGATGCCTGTATGTCTGGGATCATCCCACTGATTTCCCAGGGGGACAGATTGATAGGCAACAGATATGGACCACTTTACTGGACATTCTGGACATTTCTTTACAGTTGTGGGGTATGATTCTGTATGCAGAGAACTACCACTGGCAGGATTCGAACCATGGCTGTGTGTGCTAAAATGACAACAATTCACATCTCAGTTACATGTGCTATTCGGGTTTTGTTGTCTACATTTTCCCTGTTTTCTCTCTATGCGTTTCTCAGTTGTACTAAATGGCCTCTGGGGATTACACCTTTCATATACAGGCATTCCTATACATTCAATTTATTCTGCACAGTGTGGGTAACAATGCTTAATACAACAGTACTATTACATGATTGCTAATCAACATTACCATATGATACCAGAGTATATACATGCAGTCCAGCAGTTAGACCTTTATTGTCAGGCTATTACACTTTTATTGACATACAAACAATATAAGACTCTTCCTGTCATAACCTCTAGTGTATGCAGTACTTGCCTTGAACTATACAGGTTTCATACAGGCAATTAATTTACTACTACTTTTAGTTTTATTTCCTGTGACAGTAATTGCATGAGTATTACTGACCTGCCTCACATCACAAAGTCGCCAGGCAACTGACATGGGCCTCCTGGTTTGTGGCCCCACTCCATTGCAGCTGTGGGGGACATAAGAGGAATATTTAGCCATACCTATCCATGATATACCTGAGCTGGCAATTATTACACACATAGTGGGGTGATACTTACACATGACGGGAACATCCCCTGCCACTCTAGCCTCTTGGAGCCACTTCTCCAAGAGGTCCCCCTTACACTGCTTCAGGTCGGCATAGTGATGCCTGACCTGGTTCCCAGTTCGGGGTATGCCAGTGGCACTGGTGAGGTCGCGGGTGAGACAGTCCCAGGCCAACGCCTTATATTGGAAGCCCTGGTACTGGCCCTGCAGCAGTCTCTGATCATGGCCTTTGACAAGGAGTCCTGCCATGACCTTGGACTACTGGATTCACCAGCGCTGCACCCGAAAGTGCACACCTTCTTCCTTTGCTGCCATTGTGCCTGCAAGGGAAAGCTACAACCACTTATGAGATGTATTCCCGCCTCTTAGGTTTAAGTAGGGCCAATTTCCCGCACTTTTCCATGATTGGCCAGTTTTGAAAAGGCTAAGCTATGGGCAAACCTGCTTACCTAGGGTTGGCATTATTTAAAGAGATATAACACCGGGCACATTTAGTTAGCTGGGCTACACATTGCTTACACCTCCTAAGCTGGCCTGTGCAGTACTTAACATTGTTTATATTAGACTTTGCATTATAATTCCTTTTTGGCATTGAGTTATTATTCATTACACCTTATTGGGGACTTTAACACTCTGTTACAATTACACCTTACTTCTGGCCTTACTGCTGTTCACATATTTATGTCATGTAGTGGGTTAAGGCACATATGTCTTTATACTGATTCCTTTCACATTTTCAGTTTTGTTTTACTATGGTGAAGATTTGTTTGCTGATACCTCTTTCTTCTGTACTTCTGTGATGGCTTGGTGGTTAACTACTATGACTATGATGTATAGGGTCCTGGGTTTGAGACCTGCATGGCTATTTATTTTGTTGATAGGCAGAACAAGGGCCGTTGGATACAGAGTGATTAAGGCACATTTGAGCATTTGTAAGTGGGTTTCTGCGGGTTTGTGCGATGGTAAGCACTGCTCACCTGCCATTACATCTGCTTACAGAGAGTTAGCTTCAGAATTGCTTAACCAGTGTAGGCATTGCTTACCACTGTACAAACGGGTTTAAGCTTGCTTATTAGTGCTTAAATATGCTCACTACTGCTTATTGGTGCTTAAACCTGCTTACTAGTGCTTTATTCATTATGACACTGACACCTCACATGTGCATTAACTGCTGTACTCCAATTCATAAAAATATGTTATTTAGTTGGTTATGCAACATAAATATTACTCATAATGTGTTTTGCCATGGAAAATGGAATGTGATGCAGTGGAACTCGAACTGCTCGTAAGGCGAATGATCTGCCCACTACACTATTGCTATGCTGCTTCATTTGCATTTATCTTCCTTGTTAATCTCTTCAACCATTTAAGCTGCATTAACCATAACTAAGCGATGGGCACACCTGTGCACCTACAGTTAGCTTTAACCGGATATTTAATTAAAAAAAAAAAGGTTTCTTCAAGGGGGACTATTGGTGGGGATATGTGGACACGTATGAATGGTCTCACTCATTTCATACCCCTTTCTGCTGTTCTTCCTTGCAGGGGCATGTATATTCTGAGAGCTCTGCTCTGAGACATGCCCCCTGCACTCTTATAAGCTCCGTGTAAGACTAGGAGCTCAGGCAGCATGCCTCATTACTATGTATGGCACGCTACCGTCCTGCTCCTAAACGGCCACCTCTGTGCAGGACTAAGCTAGTCCTACATGGAGGAGTAGTAAATCTGGGGGTAGGTGTGAGTAATCAAGTAAACTGCATAAAGAACTTTTTAATCCCAGTGTAATTAACAACAGTTAAATTTCAACCCAGTGAATTAACATAGTTTAATCATTCAATAAAAGTTCTTCTACAAAACTCATTTTTGCCCATTAACATAGTGATGCACCGAAATGTTTGATATAATTTGAAAATGATGCTTCATCTAGAGTGCTCTCTGCAAATTTAAATCATTGCTTGCCAATTCTTTGAGTCTAAAAGTACAAACAGCATTGTTGTGACCGAGATTTATGAGTTTAATAAAATACATGTCCCTGGATATCTTTATCTTCTCTGAAAGTAAACATAGAAAAACAATGACTTAGGAATATCATGAATAGCTGGAATTCATAAACAAGTTACACAATTCGTAACAAATCAAGGCATGATCATGCATATGGCCCAGGAATCATAAACAAGTGATAGAATAATGTGACTATATAATCCTCTTTTTTACAACAATGTAATGCAAGGCACAAAAGAAATGCAAATGTACAATGGCATAGTACAAAATCACGTGTCACAATCTTCCACTTATCTGGCAGACATTGCAAATGCAGGTAGGTAAAGACCAAAACATGTCTCCATGGCAACAAATTTATTAAAATATTCAATGCTTTTGTTCTATAATAAAACACAACTTCTTCAGAATAAAGGAACTTCTACATTGCCGGCTTAAATTGCATCAACTCTGTCACATCACTTATTTTTTGTGCTTAGTTATAGGTTAGTACTAGGCTAACTGCCCTTGTGAGCCACTGTAAGCCTAGCCAATTATTCCTTGTGTAACTCAAACCCTGCACCTTGTGTTTGTAAGGCAAACACCTTCACTGTTAGGCCACCACTTGTGTGCAACATAGTACATTACTTCAAATGCAGCAATGCATAAAAATAAATAAATTTAAGAAAGCATGTCTACAAGGCAGATAATGATCATAAATCACCCTTGATATAAAACTTGTCCATTGAAAAGTGGAAATTTATAACTCCCTAAGAGAATGTGCCAACATAATTATTTCATTTCCATCTTGTTAGTAAGATCAATCTTCATTTAACTATCATTTACATAATCAACTATGGGAAAAAAACACATTTTTTAAAAGTTACTGTAAGTTAGTTTGTGCTTAAAACACCACTACTATTATTATCTCATGTTTTGAATAGCCAACATATGTTACTTACTATTCTGTTGGCTAGTTTCTAACAGCTTTCCCAACTAGCACCTTGTAATATAAATCCAAACAGAACTATTTCAGTCATAGTGCATTGAATTACCTTAAGTACAACTGATGTGTGTTAAATTTAGGAATGGACCTACAGCAAATTATTAACACCAAATTACATCCCCCACTCATAAATATCTTTTTATTTGTTATTGGTCTGACAACATTATCATTATCAGGCCCTAATAAATTTTTCAAGTTTCTTTGTTTTTATATACAAAATGTGGTTTTAGTACCCAATGTCTTTATCAACTTTTAATTTGCTAGTTAAAATTTTCCAATTATTTATGATACTAGATTTGGTGTCTTTGCTATCTTAACTCAGTGACACACAAAAACTCAACATAACTGATACAAACATTTGACTATTTTAGTGTTGATGCTATGAGTTTAAATTGGTTGATGTGTCTTATCTCAGTGAAGTTTCTTCATGTAAGGTGTATACATTCAAGAAAGGTAAAGTATAGTCAAACAATCCACTTATACCATGTTGACATAGAAAGAAAAATCTTAAAACATGGCCTGTCTAAAGCTAATGAGGTTTGGCTTTACTGGCATGAATGTGTCCACAGAGATTTAAAAAGTAAAAAGTCATGGATATTCAAAAGCCATGTAACTGAAACACTAATATATTCTTAAGGAGTCATTTGCATATATCTCATGGGCCCTCCACTACAGGAGGTTTAAAGTACTTTACAATGAAGCCTCTCACTTGGCTGGGTCTTTCATGCAGTTTTGACTGAATTGTTTGTCTGTGTGACCTTTTTTACCATTTGGTTTGGAAAAATCTTTTATGCAGGACCTAGTCATTATTTAACACACAATTCAAATAAATAGAAATGTATTCTGTTTTAGGCTGATTTCCTATTACTATGGGTATAAATTGAAATTTCTATGAATTTTTGGCATTTTGAATAATGAACTAATCTTCACGCTGTCAACAAAATAATATTCATATGATTCCTCACCAATGGCATATATTGCAACTGTCCATATTTTTGCAGGATGTCCAGATTTTTTTATTTTTGCCTCATATTGTTGGTCTGTTTCGCAAAAATCTTTCGTTTTCTGGCAAATTACTGAGGACTAAAGTCAGAAATTAATGGCAGGTATTTGAGTTTCAGACTTCATACCTTTCAGAAAATCAATGCTAATGTAAAACCTGTTATTCTATCAACTTCATATAATTATAGCAGCAATATTTAAAAATTGACCCTATTTTTGGGCCCTTCACTCCTAATTGTTATGTTTTTGTCCAGATCTCATCAGCTGGGAGGTTGAGAGGGATGACCAATGCTGCCCTGATGTAACATATGTAATAAAACATTGTACATTACCTTTTACCTATTATTGAATGTATATAACATGGTCTGTTCAAAGCTGTTATAGTGATCCAGTAAGACAATCATTTTAACTATAAACATCAATGCTTATTGCCCTTTAAAGCTTTCATAAGCCTAATGTCATTCATATTAGTCAATTCCATAACATCAGCTTTTTCATTAATTGTTAAAATAAACATGCTGTAATCGAGTTTGCTATTAAACGATTTCCTTATCTCAATCTTCACAAGTTTGTTCAAAAGTATAAATGGTAGACTGCAGCATAGGATTAAATACACTTATTTCCCATAAAATAATGACAGGTACACTGCTAGAAAAATTGACATCTTGCAAAATTAAACTTAAATTCAATTTACTTATGCAAACTTTCAAGTCAGTCAGTACATCAACAATATTTATTTGTCTGTTTATCCTTTGTTAACAGAGTAACATCTTTTCAAGGGTGACCCAAGGTGGTATTTATACTACTTGGGAAAATTTGTCAGGGCGTTAGGAATATCCCCCTTCTCTTTGGAGAAGCAAGGGAGATGCCTACAAGAAGCAATGGCATGGAGGAGAACAGAAAAGATATGGAGAGTTTGGAGGAGAAAAAGGAGAATTTAGAGAAAAAAATGTGCTCAACATGGAGTTTCAGAATGTAAACAAAGATCCCTGTGTGGTGGGTGTTACAAAGGTCTCCATGGAGAAGGAAGTCAGTGAGTCTGTTGAAGTAATGCAGATAACATAACTGGTGTCAAGAGGGCTTGCAGATGATGTTCTGTTAAAAATAATCAAGCAGAATAATCCAGGTGACAGTTCTGATGTTTCAGGTGGTGAGATGGCAGATACCTTTTTTGAAAGTGCTGCAGATGGTAATGTGGAAAAAGAACCAGATGATGTGGTAGCAAAGAATGCACTTAAAACTTATGCAGCAGTGACAGAAAGTACAAGAAGACAGCAACAATAAACTGAGAAGATCTGGTTTTGTGGTGACAGATAGTACAATAACTAAAACCTATGCAGTAGGGACAACAAGCAAAAAGGAGAGCAGAAAAAGTGCACGACTGTTTTTAAAAAATAGAAAAGAGCAGCAGTGAGAATAAGAACAAAACAAGATGCTATATTAGATAGATATTATGTATGGACAACTGGGAGCTGTTCTGGGTTTTAAAGCACAAGAAATTTGGTCTTTTATAGATACTGGGGCAGATAATTTGTGTGACTTAAAATTTAAAGCTGACTGACTGATGTTGAGATTTCTGGAACTGTGTAAGAAAAAGGACATTTCTCCATGGAAAATTATTTATTCTCTGGTAGTAACTTAAATGTTAAAAAAAATTACTTTACAGTTTAGAACTCATGAACTGAAAAAAGACGATGTTAAAAAATGCAGTGCAGAGTCGGTTTGAACTGTTAATAATACTGTGAAACCCAGAGATGAGAGAAACTTCTGAAATGGAAGGTAGATGTTAGAAGATGTTTTGAAATGTGAAAAAAACATGATGAAACACTTGCCAAGTGTAACTTTTATGGCTTGTCGTAGGGTGACATTAAGGTATGCTGGAGATAGTGCATGCAGGAAGAGAGGTTAGAAGAAAAAATAGATACTAATAATTTTTTGAAGTTCTAGCTAGTGAAAAATCTGATTCTGAGCATCAAGGATTATTTGTTCACAAGCCCAGGAAAAATATTGAACTGGAGAAAGAGTAAAAATAAGAAAAAGAGAATTTAAAATATTTTCCCTAAATTTAAAACGAAGGAAAAGCAAATATTTAGATTATTATCGGTAAATGTGAACAGTATTATTAACACTATAAGAAGGATAGCAATACTAGAATTGTATGATAAACGTGATACAGATATTATTGTGTTAGAGGATGCAATATTCCTAACAAGTGAAGAAAGACTGAAAAACAGAGAACTTGTGGGCTGGAAATATAATATGGAACTTAGGAATTAAATAGTTTTGCATTGGCTGTGTTATGTAAAATATAGGGAAAATACTAGATGTAATGTTGGTAATGATGGGAAAGTTAGCTCCTAGATGTGAGGTGGAACAAACATGTTTATAGAGTTATAGCATTATGTGCACATATAATTAGCAAGGAAAGAAAGAATCTGTTATATCAAACATTAGACTATGTGGTGTTTAACATGAAAATTATAATTGCAAAGGACTTTAATTGTGATTTAAGGGGGAAATGTAAAAATAAAGGGAAAGATGAAAAAAATACAGGAAGTGATAAAATGTGGTATATTACCTGTGTATAGGAAAAGTCAATGGACTTATGGAATAGGGACACTTGGATCTGAAAATGATTATTTTGTATTATTGGATGGCTTGGGAGTATCAGATGGTGATACAGTTGTGATGTTTTTTCAGACTATTTAGAAATATGGATGGGTATACAAAGAATAAATGAGAAATTAAGAGAGTGAGAAGCATTACAGTTATGGAAGGATCATATACAGTAACTATAAAGGACTTCTATAGAAACTGGTCTGCCTGGTGGATTGGATTTAAAAAAGAAGTATAAAAAATGTTTTTTCAATGACAGGATGATGTAATAAAGGAAGAGAACATGACATAGAGGAAAATGCATAGAAATGTATTATAGGTTCATAAGTAAGTACTAGGCTAACTGCCCTTGCAGGTCATTTTAAGCCTTGCCAAGTTCTCTTTTTGCTCAGAATTACCTATCCTATTTGGTTATAGATTGGCCTTATCTATCACATGGTCAATAATTATCTATCACCCTAATAAGAGTAACTGGGATTATGCCATAGATAATATGAGGAGACCCATGCATGGGGTAAAGCATTTAGGAGCTATCTCTGTCCATTAGTAGTACAGTATCACCCCTGGGATAAATTTTCTGCTTCTCACCCATAGATCAAAATTGCACTTGAATATGGGCAGGGATGACATTTCTTTAATGTGGATGGGGACTCTGTTCCATAGCAGTAGCACCATCCTCTGTGAGATATACCTGTCTTTTCAAATTGCTCTTTTTGATGAATGCATTAGAGGTGTGGGTGCCTTAATTGAGTATTTCAGATGCAGTAAATCCATCAGTAATGGGTCAGAGGATACCTCATATGCCAGACACAGGTCACCTATTAGCAGTCTGTAGGATACTGAGTATAGTAACAGGGCTTTCACTCAGTCCATGTAGCACATGTTATTTAGGCCTTGTATCTTTTTAGTAAGGTATCTCTGCGAGCATTCCAGTTGTTGCGTGTGTCTTGACAGATACATGTCAAAGGGGGCATTATATTCAATGATTGGCCTGAGGAATGAATTACATTAGAGAAGTCACAGAACAATACAAGAAAGTATTATGACATGGAAAAAGAAATATCTAAAAGAAACTGAAAAAAAAGGGCATTATTGTTTAGGTAAAGATATTATTTACAAGGGAGAAAGGCTGTGATATCTACATATTTGATTACAATGGTAAAGGAGGATATTACTATAATGAAGGAAATTAAAAATGTAAAAGAAGAGGTAAAAAGAACGCAAAAACAAATTATGTGTATTGTAGTATAACAAGTAGAAAATATGTATAAGAGTAGAAAGACAGACATAAGAGAGAATGGAAAGTAAAAGAAAAATCCAGAAAGATTTAGAGAAGGATTTGAAAAAGTGACTACGCTCAGTAAATTGGATGAAGTACTTTAGGAAAGCAAATGCTGATTCAGTTTCAGGCTCAGACATTATAGGATATGGAATATACATGAAATCAATGGACTGGCAAAGAGAGTATTTGATAAATATACCGATTGAATGGTTGAAGGAAGGGTTTGTTTATGAAGAATTATATAGAATAAAATGTAGTAGGCTCAATGATAGAGCCTCTGTTAAGCCTCATTTGAAAGCTAGGTTTCTTAGATAAAGTTGGTAGTCATGTATATGAATATTTATTTAGTTGATACTTTGGATATTGTTCATTGTTTTATGAGTTTTATGCTTGTACTAGTATTTTAAGTTTTTAATTAACTAATTAGTTTTATATAATTGATTAATTGTTTGTTTTATATATATATATATATATATATATATATATATATATATATATATAGATATATATATATATATATATAGGAAGTGATGCAGAATGTTATCTTGGTCTGATGAAGCATCGTGACTGATGTGAAAGCACTAACCATTAAATTATTTTGCTTTTAGCTGCCTCGTTTCTGCTACATTTTATTCTATTTAGTTATTTTTTGTGTAGCTGAGGTATCCACAGTGGCATTGCTATTTTTTGAAGAATTATGTTGTGCGATATTAAAATTTATATAGAAAAAAGATGAGAAGAATGAAATACAAAATTAGAGAGCCATCATACTAAATAACACAGATTATACATTTTGTATGAGAACAGTACAGACAACAATAGTAGGACGGAAGAGGGATACAATGGAAAAATTATATATGGCATGAAAAGGAACAGATGTTAAGAATTGTTACTGGTTGTGAGAGAAACTGTGAATGATATAAGTAAAAGGCAGAACATGAAACCTATGGCAGCTCAGATTAGCATGGCATTTGATATAGCAAGACATGATGATTTGTCGGATGTTACAGAGAAATATGGAGGTAATAGAATTAGGAGAGAGAGTGTTTGTGTGTGTGTGTGTGTGTGTGTGTGTGTGTGTGTGTGTGTGTGTGTGTATGTGTGTGTGTGTGTGTGTGTGTGTGTGTGTGTGTGTGTGAGCATATCAAAATACTAAATGGAGAGTATGAGTTAAATGTGGTACGAATAAAGAAGTATGCATGAAGTGTGGTATAAGACAAGGATGTCCCAGGAGTGGAATATTGTTTGCACTGGCAATGAATGTGGTAGTGGATATAGTAGCTTATAAAATGAAGGATGCTAGACATGTGCTGCAAAAGGAGGTGGTGATTCCAACAGTTCTGACATACACAGATGATATAGTTGTGGTTGCTAAGAACAAAATATGGATAAAGGAAGTGTTGGTTTGTCTGAATGGATGTTTAAAGGAATTGGGAATGACCCTGAATAAAAATAAAAGTAAGGGTTTGCATGATGTGGTGAAAATTGGGGGGGGGGGGTGTATTTTTCAATAAATTAAGTGTCTTTGCTAGGGATAACATTTGGGAAAATGGTATAGTTATGATGCAATGGGAGGGTCTGATAAAAGAAATTAAAGAAATATGTCTTCTGTGAAGGACATATAGATTAGTATTCAGGAAAAAAGGTGCATCCAATGAATTCTGTATTAACAGAAAACATAGCAAATATGTCAAATGTTTTATCATCCCAGAAAAAAATGAAAAGGAAATTGTGCCTTTGATGTTTTCTTTCATAATGGGTTCAAGATTAAACCCAGTGAAAGAGGTATACTGTATATGAGTGAACATGAAGGGTGATTGGGATTACCAAATCCACTTGTTTATTCTGCTACTTTAAACTTATTTAAAGTATTAAAGTGAGTGAGAGAAGACAATGAGACATTGATAGTGAGAATGTTTGAATATAAGTACAAAATGTTCTGGGAGATGAAGAATATGTAAATGAATGAATTAAAATTGTCAAGAAAATGCTAGCATGGAAAATAAAAATTAATGATAAAAAGAAAGATAGAAGAATGTGGTATAATGTGATGACATAATATTATTATGTAAACCCATGGGAAATTTTACCAGAAAAAAGTGATTAAAACCATTACAGTAAGGACAACTGGTGTACCAAGAGAGTAGAGTGTTGATGTGTTATGGAGATTGATAATAACTTAGAAGTAAAGGGCAGAATGCCATAGAATAAGAAAGTTAAAAGAGAGTGTTATTTTGTGTGGAGGAAGAAACAACAGATCATGTTCTTTTTTTTTGAAAAGTAAAACAGTGGTGAAACCCTGAAAAAAGTTGTGTGAAGAAATATTTTTGAGAATATTAATGACATAAACAATATAGATATGAATGTTATTATGTATGGATATTAAAAGAACAAGAAGAAAGAATATGTAAGAAGAGTAGATAAGAATTTACTTTATGTAATATGGGTTATTTGGAATGAAAAAACTGAATGAAATGTTGTTCAATTGGGAATGGATTTTGGCAGATATATTTAGATTTTTAGATTATAGTTTTGGAAGAGGATCAATTATAGAAGAATAGCAATGAGGATGTTATAAGAAAAATCATAGTAAAAATAGAAATGTATATATATATATATATATATATATATATATATATATATATATATATATATATATATATATATATATATATATATATATATGTCTATAAATATGCACATTTTATAAATATGTAAATAAACTCCAGGATTCAGCAAGCTCTGCATGGCGCTTCGGCACTATTCCTGCATGGACACAGCTCCTGTATGCTAATTACCACATTTGCAGGTGAAAACCATGCAAATGAGGTGAATTAGTGATCCAGGAAGCTGGCAGCTGTCCGTGCAGTAGTGTAACCTGCAGAAATATATTCGGGTAGTAACCGAGTACATTTCTGCAAACTACAAAATGGAGCCATGACATTTCCAAATAAAGGGTGTATATAATGTGGAAAGCATGCCAATGGCCAAATATATATATATATACTATATAATAGTTTCAAAATAACAAAAAATACCTTTTTTTTTTTTTTTTTTTTTTTTTTTGCCGATTAAGGCTGTTTAAGTGTAGATGAGCGGCGCACAAATGGGATCGGCCCAAAACTAAAACTAAAGCCTTGAAAAAAGCTTTTTAGGCAAAATCACAATTTTGCCATTATAGTCAATGGCAGGGAGAAGACAACAAGGCCAATGAATAGTGGTTGCTAAGGGGGAAGTCTCAGTGTCAGACTTGTAACTAGGCATTAATTGTCGATTCTATGTAAATGAGGGGAATGTTACTGAATCACAGATTTCCCCTCATTGCAAGCCAGCATCCAACCGTGTAGGTGCAGGAAAACCATGGTGCAAGCCTAAGAGTTAGCTGACATCACAGAGGGGTGTGTCAGGCATACTGTAAGCTTATTGGAGCTCTGTGGTTCGGGTTTGCCCTTAGCTTAGCAGAGCTAAAGAAGGGGGTGTGTCTGAAGCTGCCTAGCAGTCTTTACATTGCCTAAATGGGTGTGCGTGCCACGCACCGGGTTTTAAACAAAAAAAATATAATTAAACCAAGAAATAGCAGCTCCATTCATATCTGAGCACTGGGTTTGTACGGCGTGCCTGAGGGCTTAAACAGGAAGGCAATGGGAAGGGGAAACAGCAGTAGGAAGGTAATCAAGGAGAATAGCATAGCTGGCAGTTGAAATGTATCAGAATCAGCCAATAACACAGGCAGCAGCCCAGCCCAGCACACTACTATAAACTATGCAAACAACTTTCACTCTGTTTTTTCCCCACAAACCCTACATCACCGGTGTATACAAACAGGTACATTTTATCTAACAAAAGCAACAAAATGATAGGGGCTTCTTTTGCTCTCATAAATCAACATGTGGAAGAGGCTGAGGGTGGTGAGGATGAGAATTCTGACAATCAACTCACAGTGATGAGAAAGAAAAGAGTGTACAGACCCAGGGTAACCTACCAGGGACTACGTAAGCTAGAGATAATGGAGTGCTATAGGGTGGACATGGACCTCCTACAGCAAATTGTTGAGATGTCCCAGCCACACCTCACACACAGAACCAACCAAGGGGAACCCATCCCAGTGGATATTAAGGTATGAGTAGGCTTAAGAATACTAGCCACAGGTACCTTCCAAAGGCCAACTGGGGATATCATGGGGATCTCACAGGCATCAGCATCCATGGTAATCCACCAGTTCATTGATGCCATGTCAGCACATGCCAGTGAGCACATATATTTCCTCAACACTCGTGAATCATTGACCAGCAATGTGTGTCTCTTCCACCAAATAGCAGAATACCCTGAGGTAGTGAGTGCTATAGACTTCATGCACATACACATCAAAGCACCACCCAGTGAGGGGGTAAAGTCTACATATACCACAAGGGCTTCCCCTCCACAACTGCCAGGTCATGTGCGATGCCCAGGGTATTATAATGAATGTGTGTGCTGGCAGCCCTGGAAGCTATCACAACTCCCACATCTGGCATATGACGCAGCTGTACCAGAGATTTGCCAAAGGGGACATCCCATATGGCCACCTAGTGGGGGATGCTAGTTACGCCCTGGAGCCGTGGCTGATGACACCTATCAAAAATGCACACACACCCAAACAAAAACTCCATAATGAGGCACATGCACAGACCAGAATCATAACAGAGCGTGTGTTTGGGATGCTCAAGTCATGGTTCTGGTGCCTGGACATATCCATTGGAGTCTTGCAGCACTCACCAGCTACATGTACCCAAATTGTCATTGCATGTGCCATGCTACACAATATGATCCTGTGGAAACAGCTACAGCAGGAACAGCATGGGGCAGGGCCACACAGCCCCCCACCATTGCCAAGGCCAGCACAGGCACAGAGTGACTCAGAGGAGGAACAACCTGAGCCTACCACAGTAGACAGAAGGAGGCATGCCCAGTATGCCCAGGCCTTGGCAAAGAGGCAACACATAGCACATGGATTGACATGGTAGGAACCCAGGGAATGACACCTCACTCCAACTTGCACATACAGTAAAAGGGATGCCAAACATGACACTATCTGTGCTTAACCATGTATAAGGAGTGTACTATGTGCATCTGACATAGTCAGCCCTCCAGCACCATCCTCAATACTGGCACAGCCACTAGGTAAGTCATGCTCACTATCAATTGCTGAATGCAGTAGTATGTTCTGCTACCTGTATCTATGGTATGGATGTGAGCATGTTAGGGAATTTTGGGTGGCTGAATGGGATGGCAGCAGGTAGTAGACACCTATATCGGCAGCATGAAATCCTTAACAAATACTGGTGTCAACATAGTAGGCAGTACTAGACAAGGTGACAAAATCCACTGCAGGACATGTGGTGGGCCAAATGTGTGTCTATAGGACACACATATGCATGTCAGTGAGGCTCACATACCCAATAACATTCTCAGCCACCAGAGCAGGTGTAGACAAACACAAAGAAAGGCTGTGACAAGGCCTCTGCTTGATGGCTATGAAGAACAGCCCCCCTCCAGACCTACACAGACAGACTACAACAGGTCAGGCAGTGGGATGTTAGTTCTGAAGGGTAAGAAGTCTGAAACTGAAATGTAAGTCAATAAAACCTAAGAACTGTAGTACACTGATATGCCTCTACTCTGCATGATAGGTCAGAATATAGAATGAAATGGAGTACCTGAAATACCAGTACAGTCATAGCAAAATGTTTACAGTTGTCAGGTGTGTTTTCCCACCACAATCCTATGTAGAAATGTAGTAATATGTACATGTAGGTATAATAACAATGGAACACAGATTACCTAAGCTGGCCAAAGTAGCAGGATAGATTGTAGCACATGTACAATATGCAGGGCTCTGTGTGTTAGGTTGTTGTGTGTTGTATATAGTGTGAAAGTGGTCAGCACATAGGCATGGAGGGTTGTGTCCTGGTGGCCAATGGCCAGTACTGTTGATGACAGGACCAAGTTCTCACAACTGCAGTGCCAAGCACAATGCATCCCAGCAAGACATAATCCAGCAGTAATCCATACTAACTGTTTGGAGGTAATATCTGTCACCATCTGAAAAATGGACATGTCATGAATATGTGCCCAGACATACAAACAGTACACAGGTGGAAGTACCCTAGACAGAAAGTGTATAAAATGTTACTGTCAAATGGGCACACCTTTGGAATTGTACATAAAGGTTAGCAGCACATTAGTTGGGTGTGCAGTATGGAATACTGATGTAGTCTGGCCAGACACTAACAGACCACAAAAGGCACAGGTATGAAGTACTGAGAAACTGTTGATGTCCCTGCACATGCCAGATTAAGTGGAATGCCCCACGTATATCTGTGAGTCAGCTGCAAGTAGCTTCCATAGCACACATGCACCAAGCTCACCCCACCATCAGTCACAGGTACCTCACAGGTCTTATCCCTACTGTTGAGAATGAGTACAATATGACCTCCACCTCTGTATGGGAATATCTACAGAATGCAGCATGCTGAAGAGTTGTCCCATGCAAGTGTGTCCCTAGCTGTAAGTAGCACCCTACCAGCATCCACACCAATGAATCAATAAGGACAGAAACTATTGAAATTAACACCTTGTACACCTACCCTGTCACCCCAAGAGAATATAGTGGCTTCTAGCCTGGGACTGTAGGAGTGACACAATGCACCAGCCTGCTACAGATGGCCTGCATCACTACAAAATGCCCTACAGTCTTCTGTCAATGGCCTGTGGCTCACCTGTACTGCCAATGTATTTTATCTCATGGACTCACAAATAACAACATACACTCCACAGAACACAAATGCAAGGCCATGTCGACAAATCCCAGTAACATGTCCACCATTTCCTACTGCATGAACTGTGGACCAACCCCTAAATACTGCTGGGATTAAGTGATGACTATAAGGATACTTATCAGATAATGTTTGCATAATGTTTGGAAGAGGATAGAATAACAGATGGGGGGTGTAGAAGCATGGACGCCATGGAGTGTGTGAAGTCTGAAACTCAGATGTCTGCACATATTATCCCTGGCTGCAAACACAGGAATGGGTGGCCACAAACCTGCTTGTAAACCACAATGTGAAGGGATAATGACCAGAAATATGATTCCTGCCTCTGGGTAACCTGTGTGAATCTGTACAGCTGTGAGGTATGGCCACAGCAGGATAAGGCCATACTGTCATGTTGATGGATGTACATGCATGGGATTCTCAGCCACCACAGTACCAAGATGCTGAACCATTTACACAGACCTATCAGCAAATGTCTACAGCTCCCCCTCCAGAATGGCATAATTGTGCAAGAATATGTAGGCCGCAGACCACAATACTGGACACAGCTTCATTCACCTTGTGTTCCTCAGGAAATTACTGTAAGCAAATATGTATACCTGTCAGTAGCTGATGACATAAAATATCACAGTGTAAAACAGTACATATGTCTGAATATCTCTGCTAACACCAAAACAATGTAGTAGAAGCAGCACAAACACAATTATTTACAGTATTCCACTATCCTTTGGGCATTGTGACACCATATTGTCAACTGATCTACAAATATCTTGTAGAAACAAGTTGCCAGCTGTAGGTGTAGAACACAAATGCCTGCACTGGAGTACAACCTTCCTGGAATGGATTCACGCATCCAATACAGAAGGTCATACTGGGCATGCTCTCACACTTACAGAAATGACTATACATATCTGTCAGTTACAGATGTTTGTGCACACACTCCACATTGCATACCGGTCATGCTTTGCACACACATCAGATAGGAATACACACATATATATCCAAGGACAACACACTATACTAGGCCAAACATACACATACATAGATGTGTGGAAGAAAGTGACAGACAGTGACAAAGAGCTTCCCATCATGAGGCCTGTCCCACTAAGCACACATCCAATTGGCTAATGCCACATGATGTGCAAATGTCCATCACTGTAGACATTTGCCTCTGGTATCCCTCAGCACTATAGTGTCTGTGGTACTTGTGATAACTGTGTAACATGACTGTACAAGTCATTATTCATCTAGCAGTTGTATACACATTCATGTTAAATGTAAACATGTGAGTGTTGCGTGTGTGCTTCCAGATGAAAGGTTTATGGCCCATTCTCACACACTGCACTCCCCATTTCCCTACTTTGGCAAGCCTGCTGATGTCATTCACCTTGAAATACACCTTTGCAGAACAGCTAACTCTATAAGCTCTGTGGTGTGGCTATAACTGTAATGCTTTAGTGTGCTGTACATAGCTAGGTAGGAGTTCTAATCCCAGATATGGCAACTGTGAGACTCTGTGTGTGTGTGTGTGTGTGTGTGTGTGTGTGTGTGTGTGTGTGTGTGTGTGTGTGTGTGTGTGTGTGTATGTCTGTGTGTGTGTGTGTGTGTGTGTGTGTGTGTGTGTGTGTGTGTGTGTGTGTGTGTGTGTGTAGGGATCAATGCTTTTGATGCCATTCACAGTCACTACACTTTCCATTGCCCTACTTTGGAAAGCCTGCTGATGTCATTCACCTTGAAAAACACCTTTGCAGAAGGACTAGCTCTATAAACTCCACGGTGCATGCTATAACTGTGTAATGTTGTAGTGTGATGTATTAGTTAAGTAAGATTTCTAATCCCAGACATAACAACTGTGAGACTCTGTGTGTGTGTAGGTATGTATGCTTTCTGAGGCCATTTATAGTCACTACACTTTCCATTGCCATACTTTGGCAAGCCTGCTGATGTCATTCACCTTGAAATACACCTTTGCATAAAGGCTACCCCTATAAACTCTGTGGCATGTGCTATAACTGTGTATTGATATAGTGTTATGTACTAATTAGGTAGGAGTTCTAATCCCAGACATGGCAACTGTGAGACTCTGTGTGTGTGTGTGTGTGTGTGTGTGTGTGTGTGTGTGTGTGTGTGTGTGTGTGTGTGTGTGTGTGTGTGTGTGTAGGGATCAATGCTTTTGAGGCCATTCACAGTCACTGCACTTTCCATTACCCTACTTTGGCAAGCCTGCTGATATCATTCACCTTGAAATACACCTTTGGGGAAGAAGTAGACCTGTAAGCTCTGTGGCTTGTGCTGTAACTGTGTAATGCTGTAGTGTGATGTCCTAGTTAGGTAGGAGTTCTAATCCCAGACAAGGCAACTGTGAAACATTGTGTGTGTTTGTCTGTGTAGGGATCAATGCTTTTGTGGCCATTCACAGTCAATACACTTTCCATTGCCCTACTTTGGCAAGCCTGCTAATGTCATTCACCTTGAAATACACCTTTGGGGAAAGACTAGCCCTATAAGCTCCATGGCACGTGCAATAAATGCAGTCCAATGTAGTAGCAATACGTAGCTAGGTAGGGGTCTAAATCTCAGCACTGTCAAGTGTGTGTGTGTGTTTTTGTCATCAATATCCTGTGTGGAGGTAGCTGTGATTGTGTAATAACAGGACTCATTGTGGGGCGGGTTTTGGAAATTTCTTTTATTGAGGACCTATTATATGTCACAATGTCCACCTTACAAAGACAACAGATGTCAAACAGCAGAGAGACTGGTGTAGAAAATTCATACCTCTACATGTGACATTATGGATTGGGGAACAGTATAGGCAACCCTTGTATTATCCAGAGAACACTCTCCCCCCATGTCTCATACACAAACACACTTGGCTAGTCAACAACCACTATGTTGATAGTTCCCTGCATATTGCCTACAGATAGTAACCACAGTGTGATTGCAGTGGACTACAGAGGACATGGCACCCTGTACCATCCCTACAATAGGCAAATAATTGCTTACAGTGGTCCTTTGCTATATTCCCCACTGGACACCTGCAAGAACTGTAGAGTCAGTAAATGTAACCCACAAAGGAAATACTATGCCTTATACACATGGCCTGTATGGACAGATACCACTAACACTAGTGAATACCTGTATCATGCTGTCAATGTAGGTGCAGGATCAACCTCAGTTCCATAGCCAGTTCTCACCACATGAGGTCAGGAATGCCACATCAGATGATAACAATCTGTCCACACAACATGCCCCAGACACCCCAGGTACACTTCCATATGTCACAGAACATGCATGTGGGACATGTGCACATCCCAGATGCCGTCCATGTTATGGAATACAGAACACATACATGGCAAGCATTGCACAGCACTGGCCACCCACAATAATAACCCAGATAAGTGGATGGTGAATACAATACCAACCTGTGTGGGCCAATCCAGGGACTACACCCCTGAGCTATACTGCAGACTATTGTCATGTGGACTGATGCCAAGGTATACCCTTTGCCTAGCCTTGCACAGCCTTCTGGCACAGTCATCCACTACACACCTGTGATGATTAACCCATGCATTTCTGTTCTGGAAAATCTGTGTCTATGTGTGTGTGTGGAGATTAATGATTTGGAAGCCATTCACACTCACTACACCTCCCATTGCCTTACCGAAGCATGCCTTCTGATATCAGTCACCATGACATACTCTTTACCCATATATCAACCTGATAACATCTGTGGTGCATGGGATACCTGCATAATACTGTAGTGTAGCAAACTAGTTAGGAATTCTAATCCTGACCCTGCCAACTGTGATAATGTGTGTGAGTCCCTGAGAGAGTGTGGTTGTGCCTTCCTTGACACCTGCTTTTGTGGACAAGCACATGTACTACACTTACCTTATCCCTCCTTTATCACTGCTGCTGATGTCACTCACTTTCAAAGATACCTTTGGACAGCTCTCCAACATGTAAGCTCTGTGACACATGCAATACCTGCATAAAAATGTAATAGCAATACATAGTCAGGCAGCTGTTTGCAACCCCGTACTGGTAAGTGTGTGACACAAACATGCTTTGCTCTTACTCTCCTAACCCCTTCCCTTCTTACTTTGTCTCTGTCTGTCTCTCTCACTCCCTCTCTGGTGGATGTGGAAAAGTACACCTGGTTTGCTTAGGCAGCAGCTTGTGTTTTGTAAGTGATGCTCATGATTAGCTGATGGCCTGTGCACGAATTGGAGTCCCCTACTAACTGACTGTATGTGGAACAGCTGTGGTAACATTCCCATAGCCAATTGCATGGAAACATACTCCTATAACTAGGAACAGCATGTGGGTGTTGGCCCTTTTCATTCAATGTGAGCAGGACTTCATGTCAGTGTTTGGCAAACAGCATCACAGAGGGTAGTGGGATATACCTCTTACAACATACACTGTGGAGACAGGCCAACAAACAGGAGGGGGATGTTCCAGACATGAGGACAAAATGTAAATCTTGCTCTTCTACATTTGAAGTAACGTTGGTTTAACATGGTTTGTGTAGATATGGCTGGTGAACGTGATTTAATACCTGTTATGACAGTGTTATGTGGTTGAGGAAACTCTCTCCTGTACGGCTATCTGCAGACAGGCCAATGTTTGGAGTCTTACATGTGTGATGCTACTCATAGATGTCCCATCTTTAGAAATGCAGTAGCATACTCTGAGGATTGCAGTCAGTACATGGTGACAGCCATGTGAGTTACTGATTTCATATCCCTCAGAAGACATATGTCACAATAAACCCTGTTACACCAGTAAATATATGAGTGTATCACAGTAACATGTCAATAGTGGCCCTGTATTTGTGCCTCCAGCCACAACTCTGTCAAACTTTTGTGCATATGTCATGCAGTAAGAGGTGCATATGTTCTGTACACCATTATTTATTGACATCATATCTGATAACAAGCCAGTGAGATATCAGACTGCTACACATGCTATGTATAGTAGGGGTTATATTTGAGGACATAACCTGGGCATTCTGTGGTTGTGTATACAGTACTGAGGTCTGTGTACTTATGGTGATTGTCGACAGTGCGTGTATTGTAAATATGTACCTTGGCCTTTGTACAGACTGTGGTAGATGTCATTGTTCTTGGTCCTGTTCTATCTGATGTTGCATGCTGCTCCAATGTATGGTACCCTATCAGCATACATGTTTGTAGGGCCAAACCCACACATATCCAATACCACAGTCAGGTATCGGAATACACTGTGTATTGGCCCAGTATATGTAGGGTTAGTGTGTGAGTGGCGCATATGAGGATGGTGTTGATCACACAGTCCATATACTGTAATATTAAGCACGCCTACCATATATGGCTATGGCTGTGTTCAGATTGGTTGTGGGTATGCTCTTCCACACAGGTGTATGTTACTCCATGCTGTTACATGCCTGTAGAGCCTGCTATATTTGCAGGTACATGTGTATTCCCCATAAGAAATGTAGGCCAGTGTTGCGGCAGTCTGCCTGTAGTTTACACAGTGTTTTGTGACATGCTTAGCAGCTCAGTGTACTTACCCATTGTGATGTTTTGTCCAAATATTTGTAAGATGTACTGCTGCTGGGCCACCACAACTGTTGTGTATTTATGACAAAGCAGTGGGATGCTGCACAAATGTATGTCACTAACTAATGTGTAGTATGTGGGCTTGTGACCTCTGCTCCTCCGGTCATTATATGTCAGGACAGACAGGAGTGTGTGAATGCATAAACTGTGTGAGCATATCTATTCCAGTATTTACATGATATCCCCATTTATATGGCTGTAAACATCCACTTTGTCAGCCCTGGTACACGCGTCTTGCACTAAGGGGTACTGTGTATACCTCTGGACTGACCAGAGTATGTCAGACTGTCCACATTTATTGGTCATATCTCTGCTGTATTCCACAGGACTATTACTGTGATATCTGTGGTAGTGCACTATGATGATCGTATGATGTCTGTCACTAACTGATGGCGTAAATGTCAATATCAGCTGTAACTTCCCACACACAACATTTCTGTTAAGACAACCCCTGTTACAGTAGCAACAGTCTACATTTATACCTGCAATACTTACATGACATCCCCTTGCACTAAGAGGTTGCGACTATTGGTGCTGAGGTATGACTTCACTACATGTTCTGGACATATGTTAAACATATATGTATATATATATATATATATATATATATATATATATATATATATACATATATATGGATATATATATATAAATAAATATATATATATATATATATATATATATATATATATATATATATATACACAGATAGATCTATATATGACCTTATATATAATGCAATATACAGATGTATATAAATACATATATATGTGCATGTACATGTAGACATATACATATAGATATTTATATATATATATATATATATATATATATATATATATATATATATATATATATATATATATATATATATCCTTATGTGTAAACATGACTGTTGTATATGCCTTCCCAGATGTATCACATCATATTTATCTGATATATGTATATTTAGATATAACAACATACATGATTCAACAGTAATGTCACTAACAAGTACTACACAATTACCAAAGTCATATCAGTTGTTCAATACTATTTAGTATGTGTACTGACAGATATACTGGAAAAAACAGCAACTGTTTTCGCAGCTGTGATGGCTTAGTGGTTAACTGCAGTGACTATAGTGTACAGGGTTCTGGGTTCATGGCCTGCAAGTGCTGTTTATTTTGTTGCTGGGCAGAACAAGGGTTGCTGGATACAGCTTGGTTAAGGCAGTTTTAAGCAGCTTTAAACAGGTTTGTGCGGGTTTGCACGACGGTAAGTGCTGCTAACATATGGTTAAATGTACAGGTGCTTACACTGTGTATTCTTCGCTTACCAGTGTGCAAATGTGCTTAGCATTTACATTTAAGCAATGCTTACACCTGCTAAGCATAGCTCAGCCCTGATAACCAGTGCTCACATTCCGGTCTGATAAAATAGTAGGGTAATGACATCTTTACTGTATTCAATTCCATGTACATAATATGTGTCTATGTGCTGTCATTACAGTAGCAAGGGGTGTGAGTTTACTGTCTGGGACACCTGCATATATATGGCTTGTACAACACTCTTTTCCATTTGAATATGTTACATACATGGGTAGTATCCCAGGTTATAAGCAGTCACACTGGCATGTAGTGTATCATTACATTACTACTGTTGACAGTGTTTTCCCAAATAAGAGTAGATTGCAGATTGTAGTACTAGAAACAAACACCCTTCATGCAAAGATGGACTCTGAGCCCTCACTGTCGTGTTCTTGGTGTGTGAGCTGTGTCTCATTAAATATTTCCTATTGGATATTGATCTGACATGTGGATATTAACTGTAGACTACTGTGTGTATAGAACATGTCATTGAGGGCTGCTGTCATGTAATAATGGCATACCTATCAGTGTCAGACATCTGTCTGTCAACACATTCATCCTAATGCATAGCCAGTTGGCTAGCTGATGTCTGTCTGTCTTTTGTACAGATGTGCAGATGTCAGGTATCCATCTTGGCTATTACAGGCAATCTATACTTGACTGACACTGAAATATCTGCCCAGCTGTGTTATGAATGCTACAGCTAGGAATCCACACCCTGTATGCACCACATGCCATGGATACCTCAACTGCACTACCACAGTCAACAGAACATGCTTGGGTATAGGTCTCCAAGACAGACACTGACCACGTTATGTAATACATGTTGCATACATTTCAACTGGAACAACTCACTGGCCCTCTGCAAGAGGCAACCAGATGATTGGATGTTGCATGTATCTCTCACCCTGAGGGCCACCCCTGTGGTATCTGCTGATAGATGGCCTGCTGGCACATGGCAGGTGGCATGATACCACTGTACACACATCCCCTATACTTCCCATCTCTCCATGGACAATAGCCTGGTACACACCTATGAACACCTGTACAGATGGACCCCAGTAATGACAAATGTGTATGTGTGCATTACTGAGAATAACAGTGTCAGCACGTTTGTAGACCTGTAGTTGATAATACCCTGAGGCCCTTCACACCCATCACGCCCCCCCATTGCCATAGTTAAATGTGGTTGCTGCTGTACCGGACATTAATTGTACCTTGTTACGCTCTTCTCCCTAAGGGGTACCTGGGGCTTGCAGTACCAGCACAACACTGTTGTACAAATGGGTTGATAGGCATGGGATACCCTCTGAGTTCTGGCAAGTGTGTATATGTGTGCATGTGTGTATATTTGTAGGATACAGCATTCTGAGGCCATATTCTCCTAATACAATACACTTTCCCACACAGTATTAGGGATAGTTATGTTGCTGACCATAGGAGAGCCATGACAATGCATCACCCTACTATCCCTGTGGCATGTGCATTAGATACATATCCCTGTAGTAGCACTCTTGGGATAGACAAGGGGTTGTATTGCAGTCCTGGTCAATGTGTGATGGTGGGAATGTCAGAATGTTATCGTGGGTTTCAGTGGGTACAATATCCACTGTGGGGTGTGGCTGCTGGATATACTGTCTTCATACCATGGTACATGACCCATGTTTCACTGTATGGGGACCATTGTCACCATCAACTATACAGGTAACTGATAACACTATCCAGCCCAGTTATGCATGTGCTGGGTGCAACTTATCTCTATCAGAATGGACACACTGACAAGGTAGTAAGCACTGATAAGCCCAGGTCCCTCAGATGTGTGTATGACTATGTGTTTGTCAATGTGTATATGACAGTATGTCACACTATGTATTGTCCATAAACAACCAGTATATCCCCCATTACCATACTGTACAGGTCTGGGGATGTTCTTCATGCAACATGTAACCTGGAACACACCTCATCCTAAAAGCTGTGTGGTGTGTGCAATTAAGGCCACACATCAGTAGCACTACATACCTAGGTAGGGGTTCTAGTCCTAGTGTTGCCAAGTAAGAGAGTTGTGTATGTGAAGGAATCGACTTCCATTTGCAGAATATACATGTCCCAGCAGGTCATCTGTCCAAGAACTGCCTGGCAAATGCTAACATTTCACAGGTATCATCCTTTGGAAATACATTCCATCACAACTAGGAGTAGATGTGTAAATGCCCTCTTCCCCACTGTATAGGTATACAGCAATACTGGGGTTGGTAAATATAGCTGGTCATGGCTCTTGTGGACACAGCCACTATCATTGCAGTTACTGTTGAGTGTAGCCCCCCACATAGCTGGCCGTAATACTGTACAGTTCATGTTAACATGTTAAGTAGTTATTTATCACACTATCTGCAGTTCTACAGCACCTCTCACCCTCCAAAGGGTAGGGCTGTGCCACTCACACCAGCACACCTATGTTTACTGAGTTGAGGCTTGCACTACATTGGGAAGGGGACATATACCCTGCCAGTATCATCGTCAATGACATTAAACTAGCAGACTGCTTATTTTCCAATGTGTTGTTATGCCTATTCTGTCTCGGTGGAATTACATAGGCTAAAATGGGTTCCGTGCATGGGTACATAAATCCATGTGTACAGTATTCTCTGTGTATTGCATCAACACCAAAGTCTCTGTGTGTCTCATACACAAACATGTAGTGTGTACCACCCATTGTCCACTGTAGAAGGGCTGCTGACATCAGCCACCACCTGTATACACCACCCCCAGACCTATTGGCCATGTGGCACATGCAGTAACTGTTATACAGACCTATGACATGTGTTCACCTATACCCAGGATATGGCACAGCCAAGATGTCACCACAGTGCCATACCCCTTGTAGGATACAACAGCAGACCATCATCCTGCTGACACATGGACATCTACAACACAAATGGAATACATTATGGAGACCACAATCACTCAGTGTTAATAACAGCTATAATGCATCATGGCTGGACAGCTACACTTTCTGACATGTAAGCATTAAACTTTAATGCTGACAACATGTTACACAGCATTACAATGGTACACCATAGTACGGTCACTCTGTACATCAGAACCATATTAGCCTGTCCCTGCATCAATGTTATGGATGACAGAGATGTGGCACAGGTATCATCATATTCACAGGGTGTGTTGTTAGTTTGCCAGAGACCTAGGCTGAGCCATATGTTTGACACCATGTCTGTGAGTGAGGGGGTTAATTATTAATTTGGCTGTTGTGATGTGGTGTGTGTAGGTATGGGGTTGCCCTAGCTGTGTTGGTATTGTGTGTGTGTGTTTGCATGCACACAGTTCTGCCATGTGGCTGCCCTATACAGGGGTTTGTTGGACAGCTGCAGACCGTACCTGGAAGGGTGTGCAGTTCACCATTTCTGGCCATGGACACGAGAACTGTGCCTGCCAGGGGTTCCACAGGCACCACAAGGTACAATCCATGATATAGTACTCTACCCTGGTGATGACATATGTCCACTGGATCCGGGTCCATCTTGGGACTGGCCAGGGCCATGTGCATGTGGCCTGTTGTAGTGTGGCGTGGATAGATCCCCCCTGCAATGATGGGGCTGGTACTGCCACTACAGGAGCAGCTCTGTGTTCTGGCATGTCCACGTTGACCTCCAGCTGTTGGTGTTGCTGGCCTATGTCCACATGGCCATCGCACCACTCCCACCCTATGCTTGAGCACAGACATTCCATGGTCAAAGATTCCCACCATCTCACCCAACCGTCTCTCCATGATCTCTAAAAAAATAACAGGGGGCACCTGCAAGATAATGGATGTTGTCAGTAACAGCTGCATGAGTAGCCATCTGCAGCCTCAGAGCCTGTCTTTTGTACTGCTCCACACATGCCTGCACCTCCATGATGGCCTGAAACATGTGTCTGGTGGTACCAGATGTGGCACTTCTGCCAGGGGCATGATAACCAGCAGCCCTCCAATGAGCACCCTTGTACATCTGCCTATGTTGCACCCTGCTGGACATCTGACTATGGCTGCTGTGTCCAGACACATGTGCCATAGATACCACACTGTCCTGTCCCATGCCACCAACCACCAAATGTCCTTCAGCTATGGCCACTGGTGATGAGGTATGTATAGGCAATGTGACTGTGTGCGGGGATGGGGTGAATAACTTTAGGATGTCAAATGATGGTGCAGCTTCAGCCCCTGACAACCCCGACTTTGCCTCAACACACCTATCATTGTTTACTGTGTCTGTGTAGTCACCAGCATCAGATTGCCTGCATGAAGGACCCTGACCCACCTTGCCACCTGTGAGGGGAAAACAAGAAATGCACTTTAAGACCAGTACGTCATTGCTTAACAGTACACACACACACACACACACACACACACACACACACACACACACACACACACACACACACACACACACACCCTGACATTCTACCATACTACTTCCCTGTCCCTGAGTTTACAGAATGTCCCCAGTTTTTTCTCTTATTTTCCCCATCCTGCATCAGTCTTGAATAATTACAGTCAATAATACCAATCATTAATGTATCATTCTTCTAATTGCTCAGAAAAGTGATAAAACATGATCTGTTACTCCATTAACTCTTGAACTTGATTGGAGTCATTTTTTTCAAAGACTCCCTGATGTCATCAAGTGTTCATCCTGGTTTTATCCAGACATCTTGAGCATGGCCCCCATATGTTATGGGTGACTACAGCCAGTCAATAATGTCATGCACTGGAGTTTCATACTTAACTATTGTTCAGTAGATGCAAGATATGTTGTTCTATTAACTTTTTATGTGGACTACAGTAATACTTGGAAACACTCTCTGGTGTTGTCAAGTAATTCCCCATTGCATCTTTAGTGCTGCATACGTGGGTGTTCTTTCACCTTTCTGCTGATTGCAATTAACAAACTATCCCTGGTGTCTAGTTTTCCCTCCCAATGCATCTTTCATGCTGCAGACTTTATTATACTATCAGGTGTCCTGTGATTACATTTCAGAAAAGTATTCCTGGTGTCTAATGTGTCTGCCCATGTCCATGTACACCACAATTTCTAAGGGAAGTTGAGAGGTATGAACAACCCCAAACTCACACGTGCATACATGGATACACACAAAAACACACACACATTCACACACATATTCTACATACATTGACCCCCATCCACTCCACCAGATAGCACTTACAGACAAATTTACCCCCCCCCCACACACACACACACACACACACACACATGCACACTCACAGGTGAGATTGCACAAAGATATTACACACAGACCTCTCATTACCCATCTGTCAACATGCATGATATATGGCACTCAACACCATTCAGTGCAGCTATAGTCAGTCCCTCTTACCAACATTATACATATCTACGATGCATGGGCTGTGTTAATAGGTGATGCCCCTTCCCCTGGAACACACTGCACCCATGTACACAGTATTGCTGTGCACCTGTTCGGCACCCTGGTATGTACTGTGCACCATACCTCACAGGTTTACACACCATTGCTGAATGTGTATATGTATGTCAGTTATGTTTGCTCTGCTGCTCACAGCCTCTATGTGTTTGTCCGACACATACCTGGGATGATATGTGGACAGATGTCATTTGTGAATGTCTGATGTCTGATTTACAGATCTCATCATCAGCTGTGCATGTATGGCTAATAAAATACAATTACACTGACAACCTTCAAATCTTACTGTGGCTATGGGAAGGGTACATACCCTTATTGATATGGCACCCTCTTGCCTGATATGCCATGGGGCCCCATTACTGCATATGTTAACATTACATGAACCTGATATGTGATATATGACCTGTGCAATCAAATACAGTATAAAACAAATGTGTTAGTTGTGCAGATGCTGATTGAGATGCATACAATTTGTGGGTGCATATGTGTGCACACCCTTATCATGATGGTTTGTTGCACCAAATGTTATGTGTACTACAGCAGTCACTATTCCTGGAAGGGGTATACTATCATGGGCCATCTGCATTTGCCAGTATTTGGTCACTCTGCTCTACAAATGTCCCCCAACTCTGCATGATTGCAAGGTCAACTCATGTGCAAAGCCCTAGAGGTCACACAGTGCCATCAGTATTGCTGTGGAGTCAGGGTTATGTCTGCCACAATTCGTGACCTTGACTGTGTGCAGATGCAGCCATTCTTAGTGAGCTTTGGATCTCTGTTTCAGTGCATTGTTGTGTTTCATGATGACACCATCTCCCCATCCTCAGCCTTTTTGAAGATGCTTGACAACTATGGCCTACACATGTGTGTCATTTTGCAGTGTCCCAAACTCTGAACACCATGTGCACCAGCCTAGTCCCTGCTAATGAATGGCAAACATACAGGTGTACACTGGTACCAGCAAGGTACAGATGGGGATGGTGGGCCTGAGCTGGGGTGAGGTGTTGGTTGTGCAGCATGTGTATCTTAATTGATACTGTCTGTAGGCTTCAAACTTGGTCTTAGTACACCAGTACACATTGCAGCACATGCCTTTGAGGGACTTTTGCTGTTATGCTTATGCTGCCTGTAGAGAGCTCTGGCTGATGTTTCCTGTGATACAACTGTCTCATCTGATTACCCTAACCCATGGGCCACACTTATGCAGAGTCCAGACAACTGCCGACACTGGTACTGCACAGCCAGTACTTGCTAGACATTTCTGCAACTCCCTCAGTGTTGTGGTATGTTACTAGGCAGCCAGCATGACCAGTTTGCAACATGTGTCGTCATCTGTCCTGGGTGGCCATCTGTTTATTTTCTACATTAATCCTGTCCCATACATCCTCGCCACATACATGACTGTCTGCACTGTTTTCCATGGTATATGCAATGGTGAGGTAAGGCTCCATGTCCAACTCTTGGGTGCTACCTGTTGGGTATGGGATCCATTCCATGGCTTGTAATATGTGTGCAAGCCATGGCTGCCTCTGTTGCAGGTAAGTAGGCACATTTGATGGCCAAACGTCTTGGACAGCAGACCATTTTTGGTGTGATATTGAGGACCTGTACTTGCTGGAAGGTACATACTCATGAAGAGTGCATGCTGTCAGTACCTCAAAAGCTGCTTCCACAATATGTTATCTGGGGTGTATGCACACATATGCTTCCAGTGTTTGTGAAGGTATGTATTGCCCATATTTGCTGTCCTAACATAGGATTCCATATTATGCATTCTTTGCTCATGTTAGGACCACATTGCAGGTTGTAAGGGTTGTGGAATGCAGTATTGTGATATGCCGTAGTGCAGATCTGTAACAGTTGCCATTATAATAGTGGTATATACACTGCTGTAGCACTGTATAAGGGTGATGTTTCAGACATGTCCCTACTGTAGGCCATTTGTCCCACCATTATGTTCATCTGTGTGCACACATCTTGCAATGGCAGGTTGTTAGTTATATTGCAGGACTCTTACATACCCTTCAGATACACCACCATGGTGACCACTTTGATGCAGTGCAGTTAACAGCAACAATAAGTGAACATGTACAGCATGCATTATGGGTAGGTGTGTTAAATGTGTGCATGGACTATACCATGGCCATAACATGACCGATATATTGGCAAACGTGAACAAACACCATACTCACCGGCTATAGGCTGCTGCCCCAGAGGTATACCAGAGGGACCTACATAATTGAGTGAGAGATGTGATGTCAGTAGCCACACCTGTGGCACTGGTACAGGGTGGGAGTAGCATTACAGTACAACAGTACAAACCCACAATACTACAGATTATGCACATCTGTTTATTGCTACAATGCAGCAAGAGACTATATATATTTCATCTCACATATGCATGATTAAACTCAACAGATGCAGATGGATATGCAACAGTGGCCTACTGATGTGCCCTGTGGCCTTACCTGCATGCTCCTCAGCCATTGTGTGGATAGCATCCACCTCCACTATGCTCTCCGCCGGGTCTTGTGTTTGCTGGCAGGCAAGTGCCCTGAGGCTGGCGAGGAGCTCCTCAACATGTGTTGGGGGGGTGGATGGCATGACCCCCCCTGTTGCCAGCTGGTCCCTCCTAACTGCAGCAGCATGCCAATGGGCACGGCGGAGTAGATCAGTGCACCAATGTCTGACCTGCTCATAACTGTGGTTATGCAGCCCAACATCATTTACCCTGTGGACAAGATCATTCCACAGGGTGGTCCTCTCCTGCAGATAATGGGCTGTATGCCCAAACAGGGTGTGGTAGTGCTACACCAGGTATGTGATGATGATGTCATTCTCCTGGGGTATGTAAATCGGAAGTCTCTTCCGAGACAATGTGCCTGAAAGACATAAAGAGGGAAACAGGTCTGAAGACCTCATACTGCAATGATATAATAGTTGTTAATACACACCTCTGTCTCCTCCCCATCATATCTGCAACAACAATCTGATCACAGAGCTCAACGGGTATGCCTACAGCAGACATACTGTTGGGACATATATTATATGGTACAACAATTTGTGGAATGTGTTTGTAGTCATGTTCCATGTTGAAACACTATCATTGGTGGCCTGTTATGAACAATGTCACCTCCATGCCATTGTAAAGGCCACTATGGTTCAATATATGCATGTGTTCTGTTTGCTATGTGACTGCTGCACATCTGTTGTTTTGTGTTATGGGGATATCTATGCATGCTGTAAGACATAATCCTGGAATGTGTGGACTATTACTACCCACATATGTTTTATAACAGTGACACAAAAGCATATTTGGGAAGACAGCTGCCAGCCGAACCACCTCTCCCACCTCATCTGGCCATGTTACCAGGACACATCACATCTAGGACCCACCATGGGACCTCATCATCTACTGGTCCTGCACTACCTTCAGGTGGAACCAACTCAGGGGATGGTGTTTGCCACCCCTCCCGGGAGCATATATAGAAATGATCCTGTTACCCAATGTCAGGTCCAGGGTCTGGTGCATAGAGAGCTCCACAGAGACTTGGGGCATGTGCTACACCACCTTGAGGCCCTCAAGACACAGTCACAGGGTCTGCATCCTCCTCCTGCTCAGCCCCCACCACAGGCACCTTCAGAGCCATGAAGATGCTGCTGTGACTGCCCATGGGTCGGGACTCTGATCCCATTGTTTCCATATGGGGGTTCATGGGCTTCTACATTCAAAACAGCACTCCCCATCCAAGGTGTTTACCCATCACATGTGTCATATACCGCCCCTGTATGCTGTCTTGTCTGTCTTCCAACCCAACCTACCTCCCCAAATATACCTACTATCCTTCCCCAAAATACCAATCCTACCTTCAAAAACAAGGGCAATGTATTCCCAACATGGAGTTCACACCAGATATAATATATGTGTGTCTTGATATGTGTCATGTTCTCTCACATATATCGTGCAGCACTGTCATTCAACAGTAAGGGGCATGTGTTTATCTATCTATCTATATAAATATATATATATATATATATATATATATATATATATATATATATATATATATATATATAGATATACATATATATATATATATATATATATATATATATATATAGATATATTTTATATATATATATATATATATATATATATATATATATATATATATATATATAGATATATATATATAGAAAGAGAGAGAGAGTTTCACTTCATATTGCCGAAATGCCAAAATATCGAATTTCAGCATTTCGACAGTATAAAGCCAAAACCATCACAACACCAACACTTCAAAATCACGAAACCACAACATCGAACGCACAGCATACAGCACACAACACACAAACCATAACACACACAACACAAAACAATTAAACACAACAAAACACCACACAGACACACACCTACACTACATAAATGCAGGGGGACAAGCACACCCTCCCTACTTATATATACAAACTCCGAGATTGCACAAACAGTAAAAAAAAAAAAAAAATCACACAGCCAACACACACACTCATACCTCCTCCTCCCTACCCTAACCCACTCGTACAACTTACAAAAACACTCATGCACACTCACTCACCTTAAACGGCAGACACCATCCCAGCCAAACACTTCCGTAATATAACATAAATGCATATGTGCGAATTCGACATAGTCCTATTCTCGCTTATGCACTTTCATTATTTTGACATTTCGGCTTCATGGACACAAATTTTTGAAAATATATATATATATATATATGAATATAAATATGTGTGTTTGTATATATGTAGACATACACACACACACACACACATATATATATATATATATATATATATATATATATATATATATATATATGTCTAAATATTTGAAGTCATACATGTGTATATATATATATATATATATATATATATATATATATATATATATATATGTATACACACATATACACACACACACACACACACACACACACACATATATATATATATATATATATATATATATATATATATATATATATATATATATATATATATATATATATAGGTGCATTCAAGCATCAGGTCCACACTCTCTAACTCTCCTTCCTTCACAGCTGCACTGTTCTGCCTTGCTACAACACAGACAGGTGTCACATGTGGACACAGCCTAACATTAGGGGGTATATATATATATATATATATATATATATATATATATATATATATATATAGAGAGAGAGAGAGAGATTGCAGGTAAGCCTATTACACACCTATGGCATTTGTGCATGCTACATTACACGTTAACATGACTGTCCTGCAAGTGATGGGCTCTGAAACTCATGTGTCTATCATAATGGCATTACTTTCACCACTAGCTATTTGCCACACTAATATACATGTCTTGCAGTATAGAACACAGACTATGGTGGATTACATCTTGTCATTCAGTGCTGATCTGCACAGTTGACAGGTATGGCCCCCTGCCCACAGGGACAGACACTATTGTCCATAGCAGTTGTTCAGCAGGACATCATTACAGCAACTCCTGATGGCACATATAAATCATTCCACATCATCTATCCCATTAATATAGACCAAATACTACATTCAATTACATGCATATATGTTTCACATACCTATTGTAGGATTGTCGTCTCTTCTGGATACAGTTCGATGTGTCCCCTTAGTTAACTTGGGATATTTGTAGGTTCAGTTGTTGAACAACTTTTCATTTACTGGTTGTTTGTTTGTTTGTTTGTTTGTTTGTTTGTTTGTTTGTCTGTTTTTCTCTCTCACTCTCTCTCTCTCTCTCTATCTTTCTCTCTGTCTCTCTCCGCTACAGGGATTGAGCTCCTTTGAATAAATTGCAGCATGGATTTTGTAGGTGATGCACATGATCAGGTGATGTCCTCTGCACCAATCAGTGTCCATCACTTGCTCCCTGCATGCAGCCAGCTGTG